>NW_001849400.1:7722-56064 GCF_000209065.1 Trypanosoma cruzi
TTACAAATCAAACAATTAAAAAAACAATATGTTTGTGTTGCTGTTATTGTTGCTCTCTTTGTGTGTGTCTGTGTAGACCAAGTGCGTTTTTTTTTTTTTTCTTCCTTTTAACACTGTGCCTTCTGACAATGGCCTGCATATATATATATATATATATATATACCTTTGTGTCTGTACGTGTGTGTGTGGTATAATGGACGTAATGTTTGTGTTTTTCACAAACAAAACATCTCACGAATGCTCCCACTTTTCCTTCACGGACGCAGCTTTTGGTATTTTCCCTTTTTTTCCAACCTTTTTTTTTTTTTTTATTTACCTGCCCACATTTTTTTATCCACTTGACGTATGTTTTTTCCCCATTGCACAGGAAGAGTTTTTGTGCTTGCGCAAAATTAGGGTTTGTGAAAAAAAAAAAAAAAAAAGGGACCGCCTGCGTCTTCCTTTTTTTGTCCTTTACTGTTTCCATCTTTGACGACACGGAGACGGTCTTTAAACCGACTGAGCATTCGGGGCGTGTGTGGGTGTTTGTCAGTACATCCACGTGCTTCTGTGAAGCGAGCGGTCGGCGGTAATGGATGAGAGGCTAAGGAAGCTGCGCCTGGAGCGGGGCCAGGCCTTGCTGGAGTCGTGCCGCATGAGGGATTTCGACCGCAGTCCTGAAGAAACAGCCAGGCTAAAACAGCGCGGCCGTGTCTTGTACGAAGAGCGGCTGCGCGCAGAAGAGAAAGGCAGTCCGTGTGTAGAAATGCGGTATCATTCAGACGCGGTGATTGATCTGTGCAGCATTCCCGTCAAGGAAGGGCAAGCGGCGACGGAAAAAACGCATGGACTTTCGTATTTGCCGCCGCAGTCGGTGGAACTGCTCTCGGAGAGCCGTAGAGACGGGGACAACATCTCCACCTCACATGACTGTACAACGGCCATTATTGATTACTCAATTCTGGATTCCGTTCGCGAGCAACATATACGGGACGTCCGGCAAATTGAAATCCTAACAAAAGAAAGCCACTTGCTTCAAGAGACAATCGAAAAACAGCAGGAGGCACTAACCAAACTTGCTGCCGAGCTTGCCCAGCGCGACGCTCAAATTCAATGCAATTTAAAGAATGACGCAAGGAAATTACTTCCACCAGATGAAAAGGAGACGGGAGTACGGTATGACGGGGGCTCTCACCACATGCAGGAGATGGTTCCCGCCATGCGTCCACGCGCGCAAGATAATCGTAGAAACCCTCACCTGGAAACATCTGAGGACCTTCACGACGCCGAGTCATTATTGGCACGCAAGCAGGTTGAAATACAAGAGCTGCAGTTAAAACTTCAGGAAAAAATACTCTACTGCAACAAACTCGGGGAAGAAAACAAGAATCTCAACAAAAACAATCAACAACTGCAAGAAGACGTGGTAGCGCTACTAAAAAAAGTTTGTATGATACAAGAAGAACTAATAAACACAACGGAAGAGGGAAATTTGTCACAAAAAACAGTCATCTACCTTGAGCATAAAATAAAACAAATGCAATCCGAATATAAACCACACACACCAGTTCCAGAAAGCACACATATGGAAGAAGAACTAGAACGTCTTGCACGGCAGTGCGCCGATGCGGAGGCGACCATGCACCGGATGGAGGCCGAGATGGCGGCAGAGAATGCCAAGCTGAAGGAGGAGTTGTGTCGGATGCAGCAGAGCCATGAGGAGGAGATTGAGGCTGCGCTGCTCGAGGCAAGCGACCGCATTGCGGAGCACGATGATCTGCTTCGGCATAAACTGGAGGAGCAGGAGGCGGAGCTTGAAGCGAGGTTTCTGGAGCAGCTGAATTCGTTCAAGGAGCCCGGTGGTGATTCCGATGCCTTGCATTCTCTGCTGAGTCTGAAGGAAGAGAATGCCAAGCTGAAGGAGGAGTTGTGTCGGATGCAGCAGAGCCATGAGGAGGAGCGTCAGGCAGCGGGGGCGGCGATGCACCGGATGGAGGCCGAGATGAGGTCGCAGCAGCAGACACAGCTAGCCGGGCCGCCACGCCGCGCAGCCGCGTCGTCCACGAACCCGTTTGCCAGCATGGGCGCGCTGTCGAAGGAACCAGGGTCATTTCCTGACCAGGGTGACGATGGCGATGACGTTTTTGGCGTTGGCACCGAGCAGCACCCCACGGCGACTGGTGATGCCGTGTCCGTGGATCGCCAGGCCGAACCGGAGGGCCTCGTGACAGAGCTTCGAGGGCGGCTAGCGGAGCTGGAGGCTGCTTTGTCAGCGCCACACTGGCCCGGGATAGCGCTGTGGGAGAGGTGGAGCGTCTTGCACGGCAGTGCGCCGATGCGGAGGCGACCATGCACCGGATGGAGGCCGAGATGGCGGCAGAGAATGCCAAGCTGAAGGAGGAGTTGTGTCGGATGCAGCAGAGCCATGAGGAGGAGCGTCAGGCAGCGGGGGCGGCGATGCACCGGATGGAGGCCGAGATGAGGTCGCAGCAGCAGACACAGCTAGCCGGGCCGCCACGCCGCGCAGCCGCGTCGTCCACGAACCCGTTTGCCAGCATGGGCGCGCTGTCGAAGGAACCAGGGTCATTTCCTGACCAGGGTGACGATGGCGATGACGTTTTTGGCGTTGGCACCGAGCAGCACCCCACGGCGACTGGTGATGCCGTGTCCGTGGATCGCCAGGCCGAACCGGAGGGCCTCGTGACAGAGCTTCGAGGGCGGCTAGCGGAGCTGGAGGCTGCTTTGTCAAGCGCCACACTGGCCCGGGATAGCGCTGTGGGAGAGGTGGAGCGTCTTGCACGGCAGTGCGCCGATGCGGAGGCGACCATGCACCGGATGGAGGCCGAGATGGCGGCAGAGAATGCCAAGCTGAAGGAGGAGTTGTGTCGGATGCAGCAGAGCCATGAGGAGGAGATTGAGGCTGCGCTGCTCGAGGCAAGCGACCGCATTGCGGAGCACGATGATCTGCTTCGGCATAAACTGGAGGAGCAGGAGGCGGAGCTTGAAGCGAGGTTTCTGGAGCAGCTGAATTCGTTCAAGGAGCCCGGTGGTGATTCCGATGCCTTGCATTCTCTGCTGAGTCTGAAGGAAGAGAATGCCAAGCTGAAGGAGGAGTTGTGTCGGATGCAGCAGAGCCATGAGGAGGAGCGTCAGGCAGCGGGGGCGGCGATGCACCGGATGGAGGCCGAGATGAGGTCGCAGCAGCAGACACAGCTAGCCGGGCCGCCACGCCGCGCAGCCGCGTCGTCCACGAACCCGTTTGCCAGCATGGGCGCGCTGTCGAAGGAACCAGGGTCATTTCCTGACCAGGGTGACGATGGCGATGACGTTTTTGGCGTTGGCACCGAGCAGCACCCCACGGCGACTGGTGATGCCGTGTCCGTGGATCGCCAGGCCGGACCGGAGGGCCTCGTGACAGAGCTTCGAGGGCGGCTAGCGGAGCTGGAGGCTGCTTTGTCAAGCGCCACACTGGCCCGGGATAGCGCTGTGGGAGAGGTGGAGCGTCTTGCACGGCAGTGCGCCGATGCGGAGGCGACCATGCACCGGATGGAGGCCGAGATGGCGGCAGAGAATGCCAAGCTGAAGGAGGAGTTGTGTCGGATGCAGCAGAGCCATGAGGAGGAGCGTCAGGCAGCGGGGGCGGCGATGCACCGGATGGAGGCCGAGATGAGGTCGCAGCAGCAGACACAGCTAGCCGGGCCGCCACGCCGCGCAGCCGCGTCGTCCACGAACCCGTTTGCCAGCATGGGCGCGCTGTCGAAGGAACCAGGGTCATTTCCTGACCAGGGTGACGATGGCGATGACGTTTTTGGCGTTGGCACCGAGCAGCACCCCACGGCGACTGGTGATGCCGTGTCCGTGGATCGCCAGGCCGGACCGGAGGGCCTCGTGACAGAGCTTCGAGGGCGGCTAGCGGAGCTGGAGGCTGCTTTGTCAAGCGCCACACTGGCCCGGGATAGCGCTGTGGGAGAGGTGGAGCGTCTTGCACGGCAGTGCGCCGATGCGGAGGCGACCATGCACCGGATGGAGGCCGAGATGGCGGCAGAGAATGCCAAGCTGAAGGAGGAGTTGTGTCGGATGCAGCAGAGCCATGAGGAGGAGCGTCAGGCAGCGGGGGCGGCGATGCACCGGATGGAGGCCGAGATGAGGTCGCAGCAGCAGACACAGCTAGCCGGGCCGCCACGCCGCGCAGCCGCGTCGTCCACGAACCCGTTTGCCAGCATGGGCGCGCTGTCGAAGGAACCAGGGTCATTTCCTGACCAGGGTGACGATGGCGATGACGTTTTTGGCGTTGGCACCGAGCAGCACCCCACGGCGACTGGTGATGCCGTGTCCGTGGATCGCCAGGCCGAACCGGAGGGCCTCGTGACAGAGCTTCGAGGGCGGCTAGCGGAGCTGGAGGCTGCTTTGTCAAGCGCCACACTGGCCCGGGATAGCGCTGTGGGAGAGGTGGAGCGTCTTGCACGGCAGTGCGCCGATGCGGAGGCGACCATGCACCGGATGGAGGCCGAGATGGCGGCAGAGAATGCCAAGCTGAAGGAGGAGTTGTGTCGGATGCAGCAGAGCCATGAGGAGGAGCGTCAGGCAGCGGGGGCGGCGATGCACCGGATGGAGGCCGAGATGAGGTCGCAGCAGCAGACACAGCTAGCCGGGCCGCCACGCCGCGCAGCCGCGTCGTCCACGAACCCGTTTGCCAGCATGGGCGCGCTGTCGAAGGAACCAGGGTCATTTCCTGACCAGGGTGACGATGGCGATGACGTTTTTGGCGTTGGCACCGAGCAGCACCCCACGGCGACTGGTGATGCCGTGTCCGTGGATCGCCAGGCCGAACCGGAGGGCCTCGTGACAGAGCTTCGAGGGCGGCTAGCGGAGCTGGAGGCTGCTTTGTCAAGCGCCACACTGGCCCGGGATAGCGCTGTGGGAGAGGTGGAGCGTCTTGCACGGCAGTGCGCCGATGCGGAGGCGACCATGCACCGGATGGAGGCCGAGATGGCGGCAGAGAATGCCAAGCTGAAGGAGGAGTTGTATCGGATGCAGCAGAGCCATGAGGAGGAGATTGAGGCTGCGCTGCTCGAGGCAAGCGACCGCATTGCGGAGCACGATGATCTGCTTCGGCATAAACTGGAGGAGCAGGAGGAGTATTATGAGAAAATACTTGCTGACAAGACGCGGTTAGAGTCTCTTTCGGTGGATAATTCTGTCTTGGGTGATGCATTGTTTTGGAAGGAGGAGCATGATAAATTGTATGAGCGATTTGAGCAGTTGCAGACCGAATTAAGATCTTATTTACGGGATACTACCGTGCATCAGGATGTAGAGGCGGTGGTCCGGCAGGGTGCACCTGCTGAGGAAGGTAAGTGTGTTGATGGACCTTTGCAGGCCGCATTGAACGAAGTTGATTTGCTTAAAGGGCAAATTTCAGTGCTTCAAAGAACCAGGGAGCAGGAGGAGGAGAAAGTAGCTATGCAGGAGAGGGACTTGCAAGAGCTGCGGGAGCGATTGAGGGCAGAGGAGAAAAGCCGTTGTGAGTTTTCTCAAATGTATGAAGATGCAGCTGCTTTGTTACGTGATGGTGCTACGAGCGTGGAGATGCTTCTGCAGGAGAAGCGGGCACGCATTGAGGAGCTGGAGTCACAAACCGAGAAGATGTCGCAACAGGTGCTCTCAACAGAGGAACAGCTGCGGTTTGTTCGGGTGGAGTTGGAACAGCGGCAGCAAGAGGTGGATGAGGGAACAGAAAGGTATTTCAGGCTGGAGGCGGTGCATCGTGAGATGGGCGCTGAGCTGCGTGAAGTCAAACGTCTGCTTGAGGAACGACAGCGGACGTTATCGCAGCGGCTAGAACGTGTACAGAACGATATGGAGAAGCAGATGCATGACGCATCAGAGGAAATACGTCGTGTATGCTGTGAGCATGAACAGCAAGAGAATGGACTGCGCCGCGAGATTGACCGTCTGCGGGCGGAGTTACAGGCTGCCCAAACACTTGCTGCCACAATGCCGTTCACGGCGCAGACGAATAACCATCAACTTGTGCACCTTCGTCAAAAATTGGATGAGGCCTTGAGTGAAAAATGCAGGTTGTCGCAGAGCTTGAGGCAATGCAACAGTTACTGCGTAAGAAGGAGTCTTTGTCGCGTGGCCGGCAACAGGGCGCTGAAGATGGCACTGAGGCGGGTGACAGCGGTCAGTCCCTCGATGCTCGAATCAACTCGCTGCTGCAGCGGAGCGAGTCACTGGAGGTGAGGGTGCAGCAATTAACAACAGAGAAAGAGACCTTGCTGCAGGAGAAGGATGCATTGGAGCTGGAGGTGCAGTGCGCCAGACGCATGGTGGAGGTGCGGGAACTCGCATGTCAGCGGCAAACGGATGAGGTGAAACAAAGTCGAACGCAAATTTCCGCCATGAAGGATGATTTGTCATTCAGGATTCAGTCGTGCAACGCGCTGCGACAGGAATTGAATGAGGCCCAGGAGCAAGCAGCGGAACTCGCGCGCGCCTACGAAGACCTTCAATTGGTCACCTTTGCAGAGCGGCGCAATTTATTGCTGAGGGAATATATGGAGGCCATTCTTCTTGCGAAGGCGATGACAGTACCGCGTGTCATGCAAGATGTGCTTCACGGTATCATGCAAGCGCATCGGCAGCTGTTGCGGCGATGCTCGGAGAACCAGCGAAACCTCCTTGCCAGATGCGACGCCATTGAGCAGACAGCCACAGAAGCGATGGTTGAGGGGGAGCGGCAGAGTAATGAGCTGCTTTCGATCATCGAGGACGCCAAGGTGGAGCAGCAGCAGCTGCAGGAGATTATCGAACGCCTCGAAATGGAACTTGCCGCGGCCAATTGCGTTGCTAGGGAGTCCACGGAGGAGGCAGCTGCGGTAAAAAAGATTTCAACAGAGGCGACAAAAGACGCACGCGAGGAGGCGTCAAAAGCCAAGAGCGACCTCCAGGCCTTGCAACTGGAGTACAACTCGGCAGTCAACACCATCAGCCTGTTGGAGACTGAAAAAGCCAACGCCGCCCGAATACTCGCACGGGCAAATTCGAGACTAGAGGAGCTGGCGGCGCAGCAGCAGGAGGAGGTGGCTCGGTTGCAGGAGTCATTAATTGAAAAGACTTGTTTGCTCCGCGATGCACAGGAGGTGGCTAAGAACAAGTTGGAGGTGGTGGAACAACAGGCAGAAGAGTACAAGGCTCAGCGAGACGATGCTACGAAGCGGGCACAGGCTGCCCAGGCGTCGTTGGATCGTGTGTTGCCGCGACTCGAGCGGCTTGAGGCGGAACAGGCGGCTCGCGAGGCAGAGTTGATGGACACAACGCAGCAGCTGACGGCGTTATCGCAGCGCAGCACATCAACGGAAGTAGTATCGCGTCGTCAAGTGGAAGCGCTCAATGCGTCCATTGCCGAACTGCGGTCTGCCCATGCTGCTCTGAGCGAAGAGTGCACAAAGGCACATGAACATATTACTGAGCTAAAGAATCAACTGACGGCAAGCGAGGCTGAGATTGGGCGGTTACGCACTCGCAAAGCGCAGCAGGAGCAGGAGGCGGAGGCGGCAAAGGCACGGCTGACGGAGCTGGAATCCCTCTATGCGAACGACACGAGCGACGCTGCGACATGGCGACGTGGCGCAGAGCGACGCAGTGCGGCATTAGAAAGTCGCAACAGCGCTCTTCAGGAGGAGCTGCAGGCCTCTCAAAAACAACAATGTGTTTTGCAGGAACACGTTGATGCATTGGAGGCAAAGCTTCGGCAGATGTCGGATGAGAATCACAGCAAAGATCAACAGCAGCGGCGTTTTATTCAACAGTTGAAGGAGCGCTGTGAAATACTGGAGGGTGAGATTGGGAAGCTGGATGAAGCACACGCAAACCTTAGCGCGGAGCGGGACACGCTGCACCGTGACTGGTTAAACGCAAAGCAGGATGTGGGGAGCCTGGAAAACCACCTGGAGGCCACAAATCAGCACAATGAGCAGCTTCACAAGGAGCTTCGACGCCAGAAGGAATCCCATGATGCGGAGCTGCAGATGGTGCGGAGGACTCTTGCAGATGCTCAGGAGGAAATTTCCCGCTGTCGTTGCACACTTGTCGAGGCGGAAGCGCGGGAAAATGAGTTGAACCACGTGGTTTACGCGCTAAAAAAGGAGAAGGCCCGGTGTGTTGAAGAGCTTCAACAGATGCGGGGACTGGCAGAAAGTGAGCAGGAATTACTGGTTCGAGAGCGTTCACAAAGGCAGGTGCAAGTTGCAGAGCTACAGGAGGAGGTGGTGCAACTCCAGAAGGACCTTCACGCAGTGCGACAGGAGTGTAAAGGGCTGGAGTGTAAATGCACGCAGCACGCGGATGAAGCAGAGCTTCTGCGCCGCCAGTTGACCGATAGGACGGATCGCTGCCGGACCCTTCAGCAGGATGCGGCGGCGCAGCATGAGCAGCTGACGGCAACTGTGAAGTCCCTTCGCGCCGAAGTGGCAACGCTGCAGTCAAAGCTTGAAGAAGCACTGGACACTTTGGCTCAGAAACAGCGTGAGTATGAGCAGTGCGAGGAGCGCAGCCTGCGAAAAATGGAGGTGAGTCGACTGTCGGAGGAAATTCTCCGGAAGGAAGTGGCGGATCTCCAGCGGGACGTGCAGCAGCTCCAGCAGAAGTTGGCTTTTACCGCAACCGCCGCTCACGATGCAGAGAAGACTGGAGCGCAACAGCAGGCGACGATAAGTAAACTCACAGAGGAATTGGAGCGCCAAAATACTCAGTCGACAGCATACTTGAAGGAGAGGGAACAGCTGCAGAGTGCCTTGCGGGAGAATACGTCGCAATTGGAGCGTGTGGCACGGAAGGCGACTGCCGATCTGGAGACGGCTCTTGCGAAAACCAACGAGCTGCACCGCAGCAACGTTGAGAAGCTGGAAACTGCGTTGCGGCGGGAGCAGCAGACGGCGCAGGAGGTCCGCACAGCACGAGATCGCGCCCTGGAGTCACTTGAGGAGCGGCAAGGCGAGTGCGAGTTTCTGCGGGCGGAGGTGGCACGACTGCAGCAAATGTTGCGCTCCGCACAGGCACAAGTGGCATCCACCCAGGCAGAGGTCAGGAGTACCGTGACGCAGGTGGTGGTGGAGGCAGGCCTCCCACAGGAAGGTGAACTCTCACTGAGTAGTGTGGTGAATCAGTTGCTGCTGCGTCTCAATCGTCTTTCTCACGCCGCTGTTTTACTAGACGTTGAGGTCTCGCAATTCAAATGCTTTGAAAAAGCTTGTGAGGCACATGCCGCGGCACTGCGATGTGTGATAGACGCGACGCGGTCCTCGCAGCAAGTTCCTGCCAGCAGCACCGCACCCACTTCTCCCCTTTTACCAATGTGTGAAAGCAGCAGTGGGAGCAGCACGCACTCTTTGCGGCAACGATCCTTTTCTTCGCGTTCTCGAGTCCTACAGGATATCATAAGCAGTGTCTCAACCTTTGCTCATCGCTTGATGGACCACTGTCACACAATTCGTGGCATGTTGGATAACATGGAGGCGGCCGTTGTGCAGTGCGAGACGAAATTTGTTGGAGATCCAGCGGTTACTCACTTAAAGCTTGTCGTTGTGGCGACGCTAAGTGAACTGCAACTTCGCACATCACGGCAGACGGCGTTTCTTTCCCAGATATTTGATGGTGCTGTCATGTCAACGGCTCTTCAGGAGGCCATACGATTTCTGCGTGACGATGAGACATACGTGCTGCGTCCATTCAATGAACTTCTTATGCCTTCCTCGTCATCTCCATTGTCCACGCCTCGGTGGGGCGGCGGTGTCCAGGAATCAACTTTCTTCACGAAAACCCGAGTCCCAGCCGCAGATACTGCTTCTATGAGTCAGCACTTGTGGAGGGGCTCGGCCAAGAAGGAGAATGAGCTTCAGTCACGAATTGTGGTAGACCCAAGACAACAAATGGAGAGTGCTAGAGTGCCCGGCGAAGAGCCACGAGGGCCTTCAATCCCTGCCACTTCAGGGGCAGAGGCTTCGGTGGCGTCTGTAACGACGGCGGTGGATGCATCAACGGGTCCAGAGAGTAGTTCAGCCAACTGGTGTGTCAATCATGAAATGCAGGATGCAGCGTAATTTGTCGAACCTGGCCATTGTGTGAATGGCATGGTGCAATGGATCCAACTCCTTTTCTGCCTGTTGTCTCTGTCGTGTTACATCTTTCTGTTCAGTCGCGTTTGATGCATGATTGATACTTTCTTTTGTTGCTGGCTCTGTTACAATTTTGGTTGCATGGACTCCTCTGCGCTTGCATACCGGTGTGTCTTTGCATCTTGCTTTGTCTGCCATTTCTTTTCTTTTTCTCTCTGTTATTGCGGCTGCTGTAAGGGCCATGTGCTCACTTTTTGTCTGCCATTTTACTGCGATCCTTTTTCTTTATTGCTGTTGAATGAAATCGAGGGGAAGGGGGCATCATATAGAGAGAGAGATGGAGAGGAAAGGATGTGAATGAACGGTAAAAAATTATCAACAACAAAATTCTTTACATATCCTTTTTACATATTCAAAAAATGTACCTCAGCCTTTTAAGACTTCTTCTTCTTTTGTGTGTGCGTGTGTGTGTGTGCGTGTGTGTTTTGTAAATCCCACGTTCTTCTTTGGCAAATGGTTGCTGCGAAAGGAAGTGACATGCCCGTTCTTGTGGGTGTTGGCGTTTTCTTCTTTGTGACTCTTTTTTTTTTTTTCCCATTTTTTCTTTCAGTGAGAATGACGCGAACAAGAGTGGGCGGGTTGTGGCATGTGAACATGTATCTATGGGTTTTCTGTGTAGTGTTTACGCATCTTTATTGTGTGTGTTTTTTTCCCCCTTCCCATTCTATGAACTCCAATCCGATGAATTTTCCGCTTTCCCTTTCTTTCTTTGACGAGCCGGCCTGACAGCACAGAAGACAGGGATCGTCGTGCCTCCCCTCCCCTCCTTCGTTACCAAAACAGAGCTGTGTGTACAATTGTTGTTTTTGTTATTTTTATTGTTATTATTACTGTTGGCAATAGTAGTCATTGTAGTTGTAGCGGTGCCGGTGAAAGAGGATACATACTGATTGACAGACAGCTGGCATCGAAGAAATGAAGTCCTCTGACATCTTCCACGCGTACCGCTACACTCCTGTTTTTCTTAAAGCTCGTCAGCACGATAGTGGCGTGAATCAGTACGGCCTTAAGCCTGTGAACGCATATGATTTTATCAACCCAACGAATCTTGTAAACTTTGGCCGGGGGACGTCGTTTGACAACCTTGGCGTGCGGCGCGCGGGTCGTGGCGAGATTGACTCCTCGCCATCTCTCGGCGGCTCCCCTGTTTTCACGCAAGCGAAGCTTGTCGGCCTGAGCGGCGAGGAGCAGCTCACTATGTGCCAGTCAGAAACAATGGCGTTGAGAGTGTGCATGGCGAGGGGCGGGCAGGACACATGTGAGCGGGAAAGCCGTGCCCTTGACGCATGCCTCTCGCGTGTCGGACATTTGCGGCGGGCCATGAGTGAGGCGTGTGGCGAGTTTAACGACTGGTTCATCCAAAACGTCTCGGATAATCACACAAAACCATTCCAACATCGGCCACATGACTGGCGGCACTTCTACGCACAGGAGAAACTTGTGCGCGAGCGGCAGCAGAACGGCCACGCGTACGGCCGTCGGCCAAAACAGTTTTCATTCGGCGCACGGTACGTCAAGACGGAGGGTTACGGCAAAAGGCCACGCCTACCGTACAACAAGTGAGGACTTTTTCTCTTGCTGCTGAGGATGACAGTGATTCCTGATGGCAGCAGGACGAGCGATATGCACGACGACGAAAGGATGAACCCAAGTGCAACAACGGGAGAAACAAAAAGGGAAGAGGTTGGATTGGGACTCTTCTTTTTTTTTTTTTTTACGGCTGTTTGTTGGCTTTTTATTGTTGTTCTTTCTTTGTGGAAACATATGCACGCATGTGTGTGCGCGTGGGACGCGTGGTTGTATTTGTTTTTCAATGTGCTCTTTCTTTTTTCTTTTTTTACCGTTTTTTTGCGTTTCCACAGTGCGGAGACTTTAAGGAGAAGGAATACTTCTTGCAGTGTGCGGTGGGCGGCACTCTTTATTATTATAATTTTTGTTGTTGTTGTTTTTTTTGTTTCACAAATGGGAAACCCGAAGGACGCCAGTTCCCTTGCCCACATACTGTATGAGCAGTGTAAGGGTGATGCGACGTCACTCAATCGATTGTTGCGTCAACGTGTGTCGCCCCGAGGCAATCGCTTTGAGCGGGACACACCAGACACTTTTTTGTACATTGAACGCAGCAAGAACCGCAATATTGTTGCATACGCGGCAAGACTATTGGACGCGGTGACGCAGAAGTCTGTGTCGTCAGGTGCTGGTCGCTCTTGCATCATGGATCACTCCAACCCTGTTCACGCCTACTTTATCGTTCTGGAGTCTGCCAAATTTAAAGAAAATCAGGAAAATGTCGTCATGAGTGAAATTAAAGAACTCAATTTTATTGAGCGGAGACTTGCGTATGGTTGCAGCGCCAAGCCGATTTGTAGGACGATGTCGGATTCCATGAAGGAGGGTATTGGGCCGTGGCTGAAACACTTTGACACCCATGCTTTGACGTATGTTGCGCTACCAGGGCACCCGCTGTTGTTGCTGCTGCTTCCGCCTCTTGGCGGCGCAACGGAGAATAGTGCGGAGGCGGAAGGTACCGGTCAGACCAACAGTGGCGGCGGGAATGAACAAGAGGCGACAGACACGTTAGCCGTGTTGCTTGGCTTTGTGGGCGGCGTACTGAGCGTCTTGCAGCGTGTGTATGTGTGCAGTGTCGAGCCAAAACACTTTTATCAGCTTCCCACGGTGAAGTACATTGAGTTCTTTGGCGTCTCCCTTGAGTCCGGGTTGGACACGTACGAAAAGAGGAAAAACTAAACAAGAACTTCATGCGCTAGGAATGACAGCGCGTGGTGCAAGAAACGGTCAGACGTACGGTGTGAGCGAGGGAAGGGCGGGGGAATTTAAAAAACACACACACTCAAAAAAAATTTAAAGAGAGATATATAAATATAGGGAGGAGCAAACAGTTTGGGATGTGTGGATGTCTCTTGTGTGCGTGTGCTTGTGTGGTGGGTCTCTTTTTTTTTTTTTTGGTTGTTGTTTTTGTTGGGAGCCTGTGAAGAGAATTTTTACGAGCGGGCTGGCTACCTAAATTCATTTATACATGTATATATAAATATATGTATCCTGATAAAAACACGTGTATTCCTGTACGGAAAAAATTTTTTTTTTTTTTTTTTTTCAATTTTATGAATCCTTTGAAAGACTGCGATGGAAGGGAATTAAGGAATTGATAACGGCAAGGCGAATTTTATTTTTATTTTTGCTTTTGCCATTCCACCCAATTTACCCACCCTCCTTTTTATTCCTCCAACTTGCGGCGGTGTCTTGTGGCTGGAGGAGCCCAAAGTCTTCCACTTCGTAAGTAACAAATGTCTCCGATCCGAATGGACCGCACCGTGCCACGATGATGTCTATCGAATGATATATAAATATAATTGGAGTAAACATGGAGGATGTGTGGCGAACCCTACTGCACTTTTATTGTCTTCTTCTTCCCCCATTATATTTTATTTATGTATGTGATTTCAGGATCCGGCCAACAGCCCCGGCGAATATTTGGATTTCTATTGGATGTTTTCCTTTGTTCACCCGTCACGCACACGCATTTCTTTCATTTGTGTGTGTGTGTGTGTTTACTTCTTTGTGCACTTCTGCATCCGTGTCTTTCCTGCTCCACACTTCTTCATGTGGTTCCCGTGGCCTCCATTGTTAGGTCTCTGTGCCGCGCGTGCTGTTTATTTATTTATTTTTCTTTTATTTTTGGTCCCAAGGGAATTCATAAAAAAGACTAGGGGAAGGAAATAGGGGCGATGCCTCCAAAGGGAGGTGGCACGAATGGCAAGCACCAGCATCAACAGCAGCAGCAGCAGCAGCAACGCCAGGGTGGAAAGAAGGGAAGTAAAAAGAGCGACGATGACGAATTTGACGCTCTCCTTGCGAAGGCGGTGAAGGAGACGCAGGCGGCACTACCCAAGGCCGAGAACGGCCACCATCAGAAGAAACAAAATAGCGGGGCTGGGAAGCAGCAGCAGAAAAAAACAAGTGCAACGGAGGAGGTGCGGGATGACGGGACGGGCGTCAAGGTAGTCAGTACCGCCGATCACGTCGACAATCCGTATCCGCAGGTGGCGCCAGGCATGAAGCGGCAGACGTGGCCAGAGCCAACTGTTCCTGTGTGCATGCAGTTCACTAGTGGGAACTTCCCTCCAGGTGAGATTTGCGAACATCCAGGTGAGGTCAATGCCTATCGACACAGTAGCGAGGAGAAGAGAGCGATGGAGAGGGCGACCGAGCAGGAGGTTCAAGAGCTTCGTCATGCTGCGGAGGTGCATCGTCAGGTGCGTCGCTACGCCCAGAGCTTCATTAAACCTGGCATCTCACTCATCTCCATGACGGATCGCATTGAACGGAAGGTGGAGGAGCTTATAATGAAGGACGGTCTTACGCGCGGACAGGCTTTTCCGACTGGCTGCTCGCTAAACCACGTCGCCGCGCATTACACACCGAACACAGGCGACAAGACGGTTCTGACTTACGATGACGTGATGAAGGTGGACTTCGGAACCCAAATCAACGGCAGGATTGTTGACTGTGCGTGGACAGTAGCATTCAACGATGAGTATGCCCCATTACTGGAGGCGGTAAAATCAGCCACCTACGAGGGTATTAAACAGGCTGGCATTGATGTGCGTCTGTGCGATATTGGCGAGGCCATCCAGGAAGTGATGGAATCCTACGAGGTGGAGATCAAAGGCAAGGTGTACCCTGTCAAGAGCATCCGTAATCTCTGCGGTCACAACATTGGGCCGTATGTCATCCACAGCGGCAAATCCGTGCCCATTGTGCGTGGTGGGGAGGCGATTAAAATGGAGGAGGGTGAGCTGTTTGCCATTGAGACATTTGGTTCCACAGGACGAGGTGTCGTTCAGGAAGATATGGAGTGCTCACATTACATGATGGTACCAGGGGGCGATAAAACACAGTTGCGCTCTGAAAAGGCCCAACACCTGCTGAAGCACATCAACAAGACGTACGGAACGCTGGCCTTTGCGCGTAAGTGGCTTGACCGTGACGGCTACGACAGGCACCTTCTCAACCTGAACCAGCTGGTGGAGGCGGGGGCTGTCAACAGGTATCCTCCACTATGTGACGTGAAGGGCTGCTACACAGCACAGTTTGAGCATACCATCCTGTTAAAGCCAACGGCGAAGGAGATTCTCTCCAAGGGCGATGACTACTAGGGCCAGAGGGCTTAGTAGAAGAAGAAGAATAAGAAGAAGAGACGGAGGCATACTACATCTGCTGGAGGGAAAGCAGTTGACAACGAGCAAAGCAATAGGAGGAAGGGGAAGAGAGAAAATGAAGTAATGAATTCCCTCACACACACACACAAAAAAAAAAAAAAAAAAAGAATGAGCCACAATTTTTTCTAATTTGTTAGTTTTGATTTTATATTCTCTCACGCATATATTTATACACACACACACACACGTACCGCAAACAGACATGACCCAATGCAGGGATGTTGTTTAGGATCGGGTAAGAGAGTAAAAAAGGGCATGTATGTATATCCCTCTTTTGTTTTTCACGTGACTGTGCCATCTTTATCACTTTTTTTTTTTTTTTTTTTAACTTTCATTCGGTATGTGGACGGGCGGTCATGTGTGTCATAATAGTAACAATAATAATAAAAAAAAAATTTATGATTTCTCTGCGGTGAAAGAGAGGCGGAGGGCCGAGTGAAGGTGAAAGGTTTGGGAAACGGTCTCTAAATCCACTTTCCCCCCTTTATTTTCAAAGGCCACACGTAAGAATGAAGAGGGCCGGGCGTGTGTGTGTGTGTGTGTGTGTGGCGTGAAACAGTCATTTGAGCAAAACGGGGGAGCATATTTTTTTTTCCGTTTTGGCCCGGAAGGAGAGGGAGAGAGAGAGGGAAAGTACGTTTATGTGTGCGTGTGTGGAATAGGTTGACCATCAAAGAAACGAAAAAAAATTTATCTACCCGAATACATCATCTTTATATTTTATTATTATTATTATTATTTTTATTGGCTTACCCTCAACGCCTTTTCCTTTTTCTGTCTTTGATTTTCCTCTTTTTCTCCCTCTCTCGGTGAGGTGCCGTGGTGTCTCTGTTATTTGCTTCTGCGCGTCTATGTGTTGGGCCACACCTCACGCAGTGCAGCACATCTTTGAGACAGCGTGGTAAAAGGTGGGCGGGTTTGTAAAGGAATGAAGAGACAGAAGGGACTGATGTACGCTCACTGCAGAGCGCGACTAGCGGCAGCCGCGTTTGGCTCATCATTGTCGTCGGGGAATGACTTTTCTTCCGCCGCCTTCACCGGGGATGATTGCGGGGAACACGCACGACGCGAGTTTGCACGGACCCAACATGTTGCCGACACCACTGACACGTTTTCTTCCTCCTCTACGGTCAAAAGTCGACCCACGATCGACACGTATCGGTCCATGTCGTCAGAGGAGCTGGAGACGCTTTTGCGCACCCGTGAGAAACAAGTCCAACAGCTGCGGGCCATTTATGAGAATTTTCACTACGAGGCCGACAAACGCTTCCGAACGATGGTGTTCGATTATCATGAGAAGGCCATGAATCTGTCACAGGTGCACGGAAAGATGCAGCTTGGGTCCTTGCAGATCAGTCGTGAGGCTCTTGTGAAGCTGCGGGAACAGCAGGAGATGTACAGCCGTGACCACCGCCTTATGGTCGCTATATGTACGCTGTTTACCTTTGTGTTCTGGGTGTGGGTGCGGCGGCACTACGTCCGCCACGAGGATCTCTTTGGAGACGATTCGCAGCTGCGCATTCCCAAGAATCAGCGCTCCGTGACAGGCATGGGTAGTTATAACGAAAACTTGTTTGGCTCGGCCAAGCGCAGCGCACGAAATATGGAAACTTCATGGGAGCGTGAGGTTCGAGAGAGGCGTGAGAGGCAAGAAAGGGAGATACGCCAATAGTGTTGATGGCCGTTTAGTAGCCTGTAAGGGCTGGTGGCGGCGGTGTTGTTGTTGGTGAAAGCAGAGAGCGAGGGAGAGCGTGTGTACCGTATACATTGGAGGGAATGTAAAGCGTGTGAAGGAGAGACCTTTGACATTTTATTAAGGAAAGTTTGAGAGGTGTGTGTGTGGGGGCTTGCCCTTTGAGATTTTATTGCAATACTCGCTGCCCCCGTTTTTTCCTTTTTTTTTTCTTCTTTTTATTGTGTTGTATTTAACCTTGTTTTGCAATGTTTATACGCCTCTTCGCGCGTGAGGAGGAGGGGGAAAAAGAAGGGAAGATTTGCCACATGCCACGGGAGTACGAGTTTGCAGAGAAGATCCTTTTCACAGAAGAGGAGATCCGCACCCGCATTAAGGAGGTTGCCAAGCGCATTGCGGATGACTACAAGGGAAAGGGTCTGCGCCCTTATGTCAACCCTCTTGTGCTCATATCTGTTCTGAAGGGAAGCTTTATGTTCACTGCTGACTTGTGCCGTGCACTCTGTGATTTCAACGTGCCGGTGCGAATGGAGTTCATTTGCGTCTCATCATATGGTGAAGGTCTCACGAGCTCCGGTCAGGTGCGCATGTTGCTTGACACGCGCCACAGCATTGAGGGGCACCATGTGTTGATTGTGGAGGACATTGTTGACACCGCCCTCACGCTGAATTACTTGTACCACATGTATTTTACACGCAGGCCAGCGAGCTTAAAAACAGTTGTGTTGCTTGACAAGCGTGAGGGGCGACGCGTGCCCTTTTCTGCGGACTACGTTGTGGCGAATATACCCAACGCCTTTGTGATTGGCTACGGTCTTGATTACGACGACACCTACCGTGAGTTACGCGACATTGTTGTTCTTCGTCCGGAGGTGTATGCGGAGAGGGAGGCAGCGCGGCAGAAGAAGCAGCGGGCCATTGGTAGCGCTGACACCGACAGAGACGCCAAGAGGGAGTTTCATAGCAAGTACTGAGGACGCCATGTGGAAATGTGTTTAAGGTTTTTTTCTTTTTGTTTTTTTTTATTTAATCGGCCAATGCAAATAAGTATTACTTATGTGTGCCTGCATGGAGAGGGGAGGGTTGAACCTCCGATAAACGTGCCGCCAGGCGTACGTGTGGACGTCTCTTGGGGGGGGGCAGCAGGGGAGTCTCTGAAGGCGTAGAGTGGGCGGCAGGGGGGAATGAAGAAGGGGAGGTAGTGGCGTCGGATGTCTTTCTGTTTATGTGTGTGTGTTTTGTTTTTGTTGATAGGTTGATTTTTCTGTACCCCCGACATTTCCTGATTACATCCTTCTCCCCATGCTTCTGTTGCTATGCATACATCACTGCGCACTTGCATGCATGTGGAATTCATGTGTGTTCATGGTATATCGGCGTTGCGTGTATGTATTTAGACATGTGCTTCACTGCGATAGAACTCACGTGGAGGCATTGTTGAATTGTAAAAGAGGGAAAAACAAAAAATATTCTTCAAGGCTCAGTGGAAAAGAGCTGCGAAATTCCAAAAAAAGAAAGGGGAACGAAGGGTCAGCCGGTGCGGAAAAAAAAAAAAATCAACCACGAATTCTTGCACGTGGCGTTTTTTCTTTTTTTTTTTTTTTTCTCATTTTTTTATTTTTATTTCTCTTCCCCCCTCCACCTTGCCGAGGGGTGCATGAAGGACCGAATACGTGAGGAACTCTCTAATGGAGATGTATATGACTTATGTCTACAGCCGAGGGGTGGGCGGCGTGAGGAGTCATTGCTGTGATGCCCTTCTCTTTTGCTTCCCCATGCGTGTGTACGTGCGTAATTTGTTTATATGTGTTTTTTTGTGCGTGCGCATGCGTGTTGAGTCATTTTTCTCGCAGTCCGAAGTGCCGCTGTGGCGTTTTCTTGAACTTTTCTTGCATCCCTTTTTTTTTTTTCTCTCTCTCTCTCTCTCACTTTTTTTTCTTCGTGTGTGTTTGCACGTAACGAGTGGAAGGGCCGTGGCAGCGGAAGTAAAGTATTGACGCACGTCATGATTTCCTCACAGCAAGCGATGGTACATGTTGTCAGCAGGAACGCAGAGGGCGTTATTGTTGTGGATGGCAAGGCGTACCCTATGGCGGAGGAACTTGTCGCCACCGAGAGTGTGATTCAACGGAGCATCAAGGCTGTCGCCAAGCAGATCGCTGATTTCTACAGGCCCTTGTCCCACCGTGACACACACGGTGGCGGAGGTGTGGCACCCATAAGCGATGAAAACCCGCTCATTATTATCTCCGTTCTGAAAGGTAGCTACATCTTCACTGCAGACATGGTACGCTACCTTGGTGATTATGGTCTGCCACACGTGGTGGATTTTCTGCGGGTTGCCTCATACAGGGGTACAAGCAGCACGAACAAGATGAAGCTTCTGGCTGAGACGCAGTTTAAGGCGCTGCGGGGCAAACATGTCCTTATCCTTGAGGACATTGTCGACTCTGGAAAGACGCTGAGGTACATCTTGGATAAGGTTCAGCGAGAACATCAGCCGGCCACGTTGAAGGTCTGCGTGCTGGCGGACAAACCTGGAGGCCGCCGGGTAACGATGCAACCGGACTTTGTCTGCCTGACGGTGCCCAACAAGTACGTGATTGGTTACGGCTTTGAGGTGAATGACCGATTTCGCTGCTTTAGACACATCTTCACCCTCAGGCCGGGGGAGGCACGACGGTACCCCGCACATTTGTAACATCAAAGGGATGTAGTGCTGCTGTGGGCAGGCAGGAGTTGGATTAGGAGGAGGAGGAGGAGATGCAATTCAAATTATTAGGAGAGAGAAAATAAAAAGTAAAAGGAAATCAACAGCAACAATGCTAACGTACCACGCAAAGTTGGGCATAGAGAAAATGAAGGAAAGGAAGAGGAACAACAAAATGTAATGAAATAAATAAAGGTGAAAATAATGAAATAAATCAGGAACAGCACTGAAATAACGAATACCCACAGCAGGTGACTGAGAAAAAAGAAAAAAAAGTGGGGATTTTGTTGGGTTATTGGGTGACTGTGAAGGGGGCAGATTTTCTGCGAGGCTGCCAGTGGACTCATTTTCTTTTTTCTTTTCTTAAATGTTGGGTCCGCATGTGTATTATTTTCCTCATACACGCGTCTATGAGGGATTAAAAGGCGAGAAGAAAAAAGAGAGCACATGACGTCCGGGGTTGATATACGAGACGAACTGAAGGTATCAATCTTTTATTTATTTATTTATTTATTTTATATTCACTCAATTTTTATTCTGTTGATCCGGTAAAAAAAAATATTTATTTATTTATTTATTTTTTTTGGACGATATTTTTATTATTTATTTCTTTCTTATTTTTTTTCCTTTTTTTTGCCGTATAATATATATTTATACGCGTTTATTTAAACGCGTAATTCGTGTAATAAACGTCCGTCCTCTTCATCTTTTTTTGGCTGCTGTGGTGAGGGGGGGCGTGACGGAGGTGCCGGTGAATGAAGAGGTGATTTGGACGTCTGTTGTGGAGGGTTTAATTTTCTTGCGGAGAAATGCGACTAATTTTCCTTTTGCGTGAGTTGCGCCCCCTCTGTTCTGTTCTGTTCTTTTTTTTTTGCTTCTCCGACTGTAGGCAATTTGTGCCGTCGATATTCACGAAGGAGTGGAGGGCAACACGACTGCACGTACAATACATACATACGTAAACAAGAAGGAGTTGTGGTGGTCGCGTTGGTTGGGGGAAGGCCATTTGATTGATTGGGAATCAAGAAAGGCTGAGGGGAGTTCGTTATGCCTGCTAACAACTCGAGCTAAAAGAGAACAAACACACACATATATATATATATATATCGTGAAGTTGGGGCTCACGCCGTTGTATTTATATTGCTTACACCAGAGACACACATTACATATATATACACACAAAAAGAAGAACAGTTGTTTACGTGAGGAAGGGGGAGAAGCAGCTTCACTCCACACAAGGTATATATTATATTATATTTTGTTCCTTCGGCGTATTCACCATAATTGATTTGGCATGAGTGTTGGTGGGGGGTCTTTGATACGCTCAGAAACGTTTTCGTCTCGAAGTTTTGGGTCGCTGAGGGAGGCGGGGAACGTCAATGTCTCCTTGGAGCGGTGCGCATCCGCGTGTAGTGATTCCAAGAACAATCATGCTGACGACAGTGGTAGAGTTATTTCGCAGTGGGACCGTTTTCCCCGCAGTCACCAAATTGGCACCGGCAGCTTTGGGAATGTGTTTCTGTGCCATGACATGTTGCCTGGAAGCCCGTGGTATCGGCAGCCTGTTGCGGTGAAGGCGGTACCACTTGATGCACTCACGGACAGTGGGGTGATGCTTGCAATGAACGAGGTGGCCATTCTGCGACACCTGCGGCACCCAAACATTTTGCATTACATTGACAGCTTTTTGGATGAGGAGAAGCAAATGTGTTTGGTCTCCGAATATGCGGAGGGCGGTGACTTGACGTTCCTCCTGCGACGCTCCTGGGAGCTCAGCGGGGGAAGCAACAATAAAGGGTCCTGTCATTCCCATCAGTGGGAGGAACAAGAGAGGGAGGACATGCGTGAAGGGAGTCAAAGTGCAAATCTAGCGAGTGGTAGTAAAAATATTCTGACGACACGGAGGGCGGTGTCCGTCTTGGACGACACGCAACATGGGCAGGCGCGTCCATATAACTGGATTGAGTCGTACCGAATCACTGACATTGTGCGACAGTGCCTGGAAGCCCTCTCGTATCTCCATCAGTGCTACATTATTCACCGTGATGTCAAGGCGGCTAACGTATACATGACCAAAAACGGCAGCGTAAAAATTGGGGACTTTGGTGCAAGCAAACTTGTAAACTTGACGGATCCGTTGGCAAACACATTTATTGGTACGCCTTTTTACCTTTGCCCCGAACTCTGCCTTGGTGAGCCATACTCGTTTGGTGCTGACGTGTGGGCATTGGGTGTCCTCACTTATGAGATGTACTGTCTGAAACTTCCTTTTGTTGCAGATAACGTGCTGGCGCAAATTCACGTCGTCACAGAAGGGCAGTACGATAGGGAGGCACTTTATCGTGCGCACACTTTCAGTCCATCTGACCTGCAGTCATTAGAGACGAAATACGGGGCCGCATTTACTCAGCAAGAGAGGAGTTTGCACATGCTGGTGGTTGCATTGGTGGAGCGTATGCTTGTCGTGGATGCACTGGAACGGCCATCTGCGTCGCAGCTGTTACGGGAGTTTTTTTTTGCGGATCCGCACTCCGGCTCCTTAGGCACCGTGAGCCGGCCGATCTCGAGGGAATCATTGCCTCGTCCCGACAGCTCGAATACGAGGGAGAGTGCTTCACAGGGCTTGATATCTCGCTGTCTCACGTCAACTACCGAAAGCAACAAGGAGACGAGGGAAGCAACGATAGAAGCGGCCGCATTGATTGCTAGTAGCGTTAGTCAGTCCTATGGGACGTTGCTGGAGAAGCTGCCAAAAGAACGACGAAACGACATTATACAGGCGGCGTCACGATCGGCTTCTCTGGCCGGGTGTTTGCGGCGCGGCTCGTCGGCCTTGCAGGCCACAATTGACGCGGTGGAGTTGGGCGACACCGTCTGTTTAGCGAGCCATGAGGTAATATCCGAGACGGTTGATAAAATTCCCTGGCTGCGACACGCCGAAGCCTTTTCGCTGCTCACTCTGCATGAGGGACACGAGGATGACGTCGTGCAGGTGGACTGGATAGACGAGGAGCACTTTTCACTTTTGGCGCCACGAAAAAGACGCTGTTTGTCATTATCATGTGCCAGGCCCGATGGCGATAAAGAAGTGGATTTGCCGGAGACGCGGGGTTTGACACCAACGGCAGGACGTAAAATGGCGGGTCGAGGCGAGGACGCGGAAGAGACGCGTGCTGTTGCTACGCCGGCGATTCACACATTCCACGTGGATGAGAAGTTGCGGAGTCCGCCTGGGAGCGTTGGTCGTTGTCAAGGTCTTTCCACAGAGGCGTTGGAGAAGATTTTGCGCAAAAAAATCATGGCGAGTTATGTACACCGGCAGTGGCGACTTAAAGCAATGCGAGAGGCATATGCCGTTCATGAGGAGGAGAGGTCAAGACTGCGGGCGGAGCTCAACGAACTGTACGCCAAGTCATTTTTTGAAGAGCGTCGGGGGATGATGACATGCGGAGAAGACATGGAAATGAGCTCCACCATGAACATGCCAGGGAACTTGGAGTCGACCCAAAGTCCACATTCTATAGCCGCAGCTGCGGCGTTGTTTGTGACGGATGCCACATTGGGACCGGTAATTGGGGGCGATTTCACCAAAACCGCTGGGATTGAGCGGACCCTCCGTCGATTGACCGCCTCTCCCGGCTACTCAACGACGGGATACCGCGATGGCAACACGTCACTACTAACCAATGAAGTGGTGAGGATTGCACGGGATGCGGCGGCTGTGGCGGAGCGCTGCAAGAAGTGGGCGTTGCAGCCACCAGCGCGGTTGGATTTCAGTAAGCGTCAGGTGGACGAGGTAGACCGGCGAAGCGCGTCGTCCGTGACGGACTCGGAGCGGGGGACGAATATGGAGGTGTATGATACGCCCGTGACACTCTGCATTCTGCCAGATGAATCGTACATTACAAGGCAGCATAAGTCACCACCTCCACCACCAGTAAGCGGCTCCGCTGTCGCTGTGGGGTCGCTTGTACTCCCAATGACTGTCACAATGAAGCCGATTAGTCGACGAACACGACTGGACGGCATTATTTGGCGAGTCAAGACGACTTTGAAGGCCCACGGTCTTGATCATGTGCTCTTTTTTCCTCTTGATATTGATAATGCAAACGAGGTGGACGCTGAGGAACTTGGAATTCGCTACTTTGATTGCGTGGGTGATATCATTGAGATTTCGGAGGCCTCGGACTGGTACTATGTAAGACGCGATTGGTACCAACGTAAAGGGTTGCCATGGATGCAGTTATATATGGTAATACAATAGAAGGGTGTATATTCTACATGGATATATTTATATATTTATTACATGTGTATGCATATGAGTACGTGGTAGCAATTCACGTGGTATATAAGTTGCTTACTCTTGTTTACTGGCGATCACGAAATTTTGCTTGTTTTATTATTATTATTATTATTATTTAAAAAGAAAAAGGAAAAAGAAATAATACCAAAAATAAAAACAAAGTTTCTGGAAGGTGTTTTATTATATATATGTATGTTATTGCCGGTAAGCACATTACGTGTGTTTCCTTCTCCTTCTTTTTTAATTTCTTTTTCTCCATGCACGATGAAATTTTTTTTTGTTTTTTTCTTTCTCCTCTATTTTGCCGTAAGATTGTCAATAAAGGGGGAAAAATATTGGCCATAAAAAGGAGGTAGCTAAGTTCTTGTCTTCATGAGGCTGTCACACATAGTGAAGATGTCTCTGGGGAATTACGCGCAAAGGCATCACCGCAAACACGGCGTTCTCTTTACCGCTGGGCCTCTGTCTACATCCCAAACGGTGCGGGAGGCACAGCTTGATGACTACGGCAGCCGTGACAAGGATTTTCTCACGGCTGTGGCGGAGGTGAGGCGCGGTGTTTTAAAAATAGGGAAGGCTCCGGAGGCGGAATGGGCTTGTGTGCCGATGCAGGGAAGTGGCACCATGGGCATCGAGGCAGCGATTAACACCATCATTCCTCCAAATCATTCGGGCGCTTTTGTTGTTCTTCGCAACGGGTCCTACTCCTATCGTATGGCCTCCATTGTGGAGAAGCATGGTGGAGCCGAGCTGCGGGTGTTTGACACGGAAGAGGGTGTTGACATGGACCTTGCGGCGTTTAAAAGACAACTTGCCGAAATAACGTCTCCCGTCACTGCTGTTGGTATTGTCCACTGCGAGACGAGTACCGGCATGTTTAACCCCATTGAGGAGGTGAGTGATATCGTGCGTCGTCATCACCCGGAGGCGACCATTCTTGTCGACGCGATGAGTTCTTTTGGTGCCGTGGACTTTTCCGTGCCGGATGTGTGCGACATCTTGGTGACATCTGCGAACAAATGCATTCAAGGTGTTCCGGGCTTTTCCCTCGTTTTGGCACGTCGGGCCCTTCTAGAGCGATGCCGCGGGTGGTCGCCGAGTTACACACTTGACGTCTCGATGCAGTGGGATGGTCTTGAGAAGAACGGTGGCCAATTCAGTCAGACGCCGCCAGTGCAGGCCATCGTTGCGTTTCGTCAGGCCCTACTGGAGCACGAACAGGAGGGAGGGGTGACAGCGCGTGCAAAGCGCTACATGGAGATGAATCGCTACATTGTTGACCGCATGACGGGCGAGTATGGCTTTGAGCTTTTTCTTGATCCCACGAGACCATCCTACGGTTTTGTCATCACCGCCTTTCGTAGTCCACAGGTGCCCAACTGGAGCTTCAATGAGTTCTACGACCGCCTCAAGGACGAGGGCTTCGTGATTTACCCCGGGAAGGCTTCGTTTGCCGATACTTTTCGTATCGGCACGCTTGGGGACATTCATATGCCCGACTGCGTTGCGCTCATGGATGCCGTTGGGAACGTCTTAAAAAGAATGAATGTGTCGCTCAAAGACGTCGACCGTTGATGAATGTGAAGGAGGAATAAGAAATGGAAAAGAAAGAACGAAGTAAAACGACAAGAAAAAGAGAAATCTTTTTTTCTCAATTTTAATGACTTCTTCCTTCTTTTGAAGTAATAGAATTCTCTTAAGCCACCGTTGCAGCAGTGCTACGACATTCTTTACGTCTTGTTCTCCTTTGGCGGTATGCAACTTTTTGTTTATTTATTTTTTTCTTTTGGACCTGCATGGATTACGTCATTTATGATTCAGCTGCAGTGTGGTGTCGTGCGGGCGGCGGAGGGTGATAAAGGGCGTAAACAAATTGGTTTTGTTTTCTTCTTTTCCTGGCCGATTGACGCACAGGGTGGGAGATTTCAATAGGGCACGACTGCAAGGATGTTTCGTCGGCTTTTCCAGACGGAGGCGTCCGATGCTTCCCAATTGTCGGTCGCCGTTTCTTTGGGAGCGAGTCGGCCGAAGGCCTCCAGTAGAGGCGCTGCAGCTGCGGAATCAAAAGTGAAGGAGATCACTGTGCGGCTGCTGCGGCGATTGCGGTCTTTTTTTCGGACCCACAAAAACATTCTGCTGGGAACTTGCGGTGCTGTGGTTGTGGGGTACATGTGCCAATGGATCAGGCGCGTGTGCGGAGAGCGACGGAACATTCGATCTGCGCAGGATAATGTGAAGAGGCCGGCGTCTGGTTGGGGGCTGCGGTGGTTTTGGCACTCACCGTTTGGTCACATGAAGGGTTTTAGTGGTGACACCGTGGGAGACAGCGGGCAAAGCCCGTGCTGCCCGTCAGGCAGATCGATTTTCCGGCAAACTGGAGAGGATGATGATGAAATCAACTTCGTCGACGCCACAGAGAGCGCATTCCGCATGTTTCAACGCCGGGTGGAACGAACGCATGAGGCACCGCTTCTTCTTGTGTTGAGTGAGCTGGAGAGCCTTGGTAGGCGCTGGCAGAGCCAATTATCGGACACGAATACCGCATTGGAGGAGGAGCATGAGGAGGCCGGTAATATGAATGCTGTTTCCGCTGGTATTCGGACCGAAGAGACGGTGGATGAGACCCTGCGAGAGGCTATTCTGCGAAAGGCAGTCGAGGCTGATGAGCTACTCACACAGTATGTCGTTCAGCTGGACTTGGCCCCGGTAGGTACTAGTTCTGCGTTGAAGAAGGAGCGGAAAGCGTCCATCGTTGCTGCCTCAGCATTGGCGGAACGCATCGCCAAATGGATGTCTCTACCGTCTCGTCATCAGCAGCCTTAGATGTTGGTGACACTTTCACACGCGAACATACATGCACAAGCGGGACACAACATAGACTGGTAGAAAAGTTGAAGTTGGGAGAAAAAGAGGGATGGTGCGAGAGTGTGAGTACACGTCCCTGAGCAAATACATATCTTCTTTCATGAATCATTTCTTATTGGTGGGTCATTTATTTATGGAGGCATATCAGTACTTTTCTGGGATTGGCACTCCATGAAGTTGCATGTTTTTTTGTTTTTTTTGGTGTCTTCTCACTCTGATGGATGCTTTAATTTTTTATTTTTATTTTGTTTCTTTTTGTTGCTCAACTACAGTGATGGGAGCGACATGCGCCAAGGACACTGCCGACGGCAACATTGCCCACGCAAGCAGCATCAGCACGAGAAGCCGTGGGCGGAGGCGTCGCGGCCGTCGCAGTCGCATGTTTGCACAAAGTGAATCAAACATCCAGCGTTGTGGCACCTCGAGTGTGGTTGCGTTTTCCGGGCCGGACGCCCCTTCACATGCCCGTGAAGAACTTTTGCCGGAACAGGAAGATGTGCTTTCGATTCCTTCCGTGCCATTTGGCATTACATTGACGGCCCCAGCACTGGAAAACGTAGGAACCAACTGCTCTAGCGCGTACCACACGAAGACAAAACCGATCGTGACAGGGGCAACAGCAGCGACAACCGGGATGGGCGAGTCGGCTGTGAATGACACGAAGAGGGGGCCAGAGGAATGCTTCCGCCAGCGGGCCCCCGTGTTCAGGGAAGTGACTGCCGAGCCGGAATCAACGGCAGTGTGCATGAATGGCATGTCAGATGGACCTTCGCCTCCTTCTTCTCGGGTTAATGACAAGTTTGCGGCGGCAAGTTCGGGGTCAACGCCGAAAACAACAACAACCGAGAACTATACAGAGTGTTCCGTGGAGGGTCTCTCCGCTGTTGTGAGTATGAAGAGGAAGTATTCTGTCGGTTTTTCCCACACATCCGCACTATTTACCTGCATCTCCTGCCATGAGGAGGAGCACACTGACTCTCCGTCGCCGCATTTTTATTCCTCCGCTCTTGATGCGCCTGGGGACGCGGACACCAAATCCCGGGGGAAAAAACGGAGTTTGCTCCCCACGCTAATTTCAAAGAATGTGGCTGTGCAGCCAGATGGCGACAATAACTCAAAAACTGAAACGAAACAGCAGAAGGAAAAAGACGAAGAAGATGACGAAATCACAGCTAAGAAGGAAACCCTCATTAAAGATGAGATGTCTGGGCGAGCTCTCATTGAAAAAGAAGAGTTGGATGTGCGAGAGGCGTTTCTTTGTTCATATGCGAGGGAACGGGCCTTCCCACAGCGGCTCGATCAGGAAGTAACACCTACAGGCGCTGTAGGGGCTGCTAGTGCTTCTCAGAGGACGAGTCACCTGGGCGACAGTCGATCTGCGAAAACCTCCTCCTTGTTTACATTCAGCAGCATTGGCGAGGAGTTTTTGATGCATGCAGAGTCAGATCTCCTCCGCCCCCCTGTTGTTGGTGAGAATTTTGTTGAAGAGAACTCAATGTGGAGTTCCGTTGTTTCTTCACACGAGAAAGGGGTCGACGAGACCTGTCAGGGCTCCAACTCTCACCAGAAATCACTTCAGTTTCCAAGATGGGAGGGAAGTGGACTTCTTTCACCTACATCACCACCACCCCAAAATAATTCAACGATGGTTGTAAATATTATGAGCCATGATGATAATGATGTGAATCCCAACACTCATTTTGGTGAGCAGGTGCGGGTGGAAAGGCTTTGTGGAGAAAGGCCGTACTACGAACCAGAGGACAATGAAAGGAAAACACAATTAATGGGTTTAAGGGCGGACCACAAGGAAGCCTCACGGGTGAGAGTGCTGCGCTCCCCCTCGCTGGTGTGTCTACGAGACGGATACTTTAATGCGGCTGAGATGGATGGGAATGATTGGAAGCCGTCGTGTAAACTGAGCCTTTCAGCAAGGGAGTTTCGCGAGGGTCTAATAGAGTCTCCGTCTCTCATCCATTCCGATTTACCGGGTTCGTGTGGGGCCCACTACCAGCGTTACGGAGCGTCGTTACACACCAAGTCGTTGACCAGCCTGGACACCCCTGTACTCGAGAGAACGGGAACAGCGCAGCACAAAGTTCTACCGTGTCGTCGAGGCGGGCTAATACCACCACCACCATCGCCACCGCCCTCGAGTTTGTCAAGGAGAGCTGAGGATGCGGAGAGGGAAAGTCGCGGGTCAAGCCGACACATGTGGCAACGCAGTTATACGTCACCGCGGCCGGAGCGGTCCGATGGGTCGGTATCGTCATTTGGATATCTTTACTCACCGAGGGCGGAGCCCGTGTTATCTACGACATGTACAGTTGTCAGCGGCGCTGTAGCGGAGATGGCGACGACAGCAATCCCCTGCGGAGTTGTTGAAAGGAAAAGTGCAAAGCACTTCTGTCGATGGTGCGACAAGCCGTATGAGTGTCGTGAAGTTTGCGCTGTTGCGGGTGAGTCACATGCAGTTTTGCGTCTACGGCGAAAACACGAAAAGGAAGTGAAAAAACGAGCGCAGGGACTTCTCCGCTGTGGTAGAATTCGGGAGGCGATCTCAGAATTGAAGGCAGCCGGAATAATATAGGTTCCCAAGACAGGGTTTTGGGGTTTGGAGTTGGAATGCGGGGGGAAAAACAACAACAGCAAGAAAGAAGAGGGGATTCCGCGCAACAAAAATGTGCTCTTGTAATGTCTTGATTTGCATGCGCTCATCCAACAGTTGCGATGCATGGTCACACCCTTTCCGCGTTGATACTCACGGTTTTATCATTGTTACACAGTGCTTGCCTGTGAGGTATCCTTTCCAATATCTTCTACAATTCAAGTTGAAGGGGTAATTAAGGCCCTTAAAAAGAAAACTTTTCTTCTTTTGTCCCTGTCTCATATATATATATATTGGCGGTTGTTACTTTCTTCTTTTTTTGTGTGCATGGTAGAGGGGCCCAAGGTAAAGGGGTAGAAGCCTTAGGAGACGAAGGCGTTTTTTTTTTGTGTGTGTGTGTGTGCGGCGGCAAATGGTGGAGCTCATCATAGACACCAACGCTGATATTGACTTGCTTCTCCGTGAGCTTCAGCGACTGAACGGGTCGCTGAAGAAAATAGATGCAGGGCGGGGTGCTGTTCTTCTTTGGGGCGAAATTTACAGTGACTCCACTCTCCAGGACTTGTTTCAGGAGCGTCTGGCGAGTGTGATGAGTGCCGCTAAGAAGCAACGTGCCATTCACTTTCCCCGCGAGCGTTTGTTGATTGGAAACTACGAGGAGGTTGAGGTGGAGTTGTTGGCGCCGCACCTTCGCATCCTGCCGGAGAGCGCGATCCGCAGCAAGTCCAAGCAGGAGGAGCGTAAGGCGGCCTTTAAGGAGGCGAAGTTGAGGGCACTCGAGGCGCACAAGGAGAAAATGCTGAGACTTGCCATGCAGGGCATTGATTTGCCGAGCGGAAAGAGTGGAAGCCCTCAGACCACAGCTGGTGGTGCGGCAGAAAGGGGAGAGGAAAACGATGTTAATCCACCGCCAGCTCCTCCGATTGTCGGTGATGGTGGGGACGTTATTGCAGAAGCAGAAGGTAAGAAGAGTGATGATAATTTACTGCCACCGCCACCGCCACCGCCGCCTGCGGATGATGATGACGATGATGAATCGGAGAGTCTCGAAAAGGAGGGCGACGATGACGAGGAGGACCCACCGCCGCCACCGCCACCACCAGAAGATGACGACGATGACGGAGAGGAAAGCGATGAGGATGACGAGGACGATGAAGATCCACCGCCGCCGCCACCGCCGGAGTAGAACGCATGGCCGGCAGTAATGCCTGCTTTGTTCTTTCTTCTTTTTACCCTCAACTATTAGAAGTTATCATCATCAGTTTTATTCCATTTTTGGTGGTGGTGGAGTTTCTTTTTTTACTTGCGGATTAATGGGTGTGCCTTACTTTAATTTGCTATGCGAAGCATTGCCGTCATTGCCCCCTCCATTTTTTCTTTCCCTTTCTCACAATTATAAATGGTTGCGTGCGGGGGCAACATACACGCATCTGCTTCTCGTTGCACTGAATCGCACCTTTTCATGCCCTTCTCTTCTTGTTGTAATTATTTATTTTTTGTAGATGTTTGGATTTTTTATTTCATGGGCTTTTGAGCATTGTGGGTGAGTTGTCTCTGTGTCAACAGCCATGCAAGAAGGAGGGGGAGAAGAAGAGGGAATAGCAAGGGGAAAAAATGCGAGGGAAGAGTGCGTATACACATGCTGTGCCGACTGGAGTTTGTATGACTGAGTTTCTGTTATTATTTAAAAAGAAAAGGAATTTGAATAACGCTACCCTCACTGCTTCTTCCGTTTGTGTGTACCTGTCATTTTCTTCTCTTTTCTTTTTGATGTCTCTGCTTTGTGTGTCTGTGATTCTCTTCCTATGATCTTGGCAAGAGGCTGTGGGAGCGGGGGGTTTAAAACGAAGAGTGTGGAAAGAAAAATTCTGAATGCGGCGATGGTCTGTTCCACTGTGGGGTAGGAGACAACTGCAGCGGTGGGGCCCGGTCGGGATCTGTAGGATGGCGTCTGGAGGACACGCTGCTCACGACGTTCGCCTGCACCCTACAGAGCCGTTGGCGGGTGCCTTGGAAATGAGTGCCAAGGGGCGGTTGGAGGTTCTTCCACCATGGCCAGTCGATGCAATTGAGTTCAACACAAGACTCCCTAACGGAGGACACGATAAACGCCGTGCGCACGAAGAACAAATGGCCCGCATTGCGTGTCCCAAAGAATTACCATTGGATTCTGAACCGGTACACAGTGGGGAAATACCACCTCCACAATTGCCCACGGAGCGGCAGTGGTGTGAAGTTCATCGTGTAGAGAAAACGGAAGAGGGGATACGTACTCTTGCTTCAGGTGGGTGGGTGTGTGGGTCGTGTTTCCGTTGTATGCCACATCGTTCTCGCTCTGTCTGCGACTTCTGCCAAACCATTCGACACGATGCGGTGAGGGCAGTGGCAGGCTGGCGTGAAGATCCCACCACTTGGTTTTGCAGTCGATGCCGTGAGTTTAACTTTGAGCGTGACTTGGCCTGCCGCTCGTGTAGCTTGCGGCGAGATGAGCAGATTGAATTACGTGTGACGCATCATGAGCGGGTGGGGGATGAGATTCAGCGTGCCCCGGTGGGCTCGGTGATTGTGACAAGGAATCGCATCGTAAGGTGGCGTTGTCCGTCGTGTCAGGAGTCCAACGCTCTCCAATCGTCAATCTGTCGAAATTGCAACAAGGGTCGTTTTGAGTTTGCCGTCTTCTGCTCTAATTGTAAGGCGTCGCAGATGTTGAGTAACAAACAAATGTATGGCTCTGAGCCGGCTGATTACATCCATGTATCACGCCCATTTGGTCTACACAATTGCTTTCCTCGTTTGGCCCCGGAACAGCGCTGTAAAGCGTGTAAAAGTCCTTTGCATGGCGCGACTGCTTCCTCCCGAAGCGACGCATGGCTTTGCGCCTGCGGGCAGGTCGGTAATCCCGCCACCCTCTCCTGTCCGAGGTGTCGATTTCCGCGGCGCCTGCCTCAAACCGCCATACTAGGAGAGCTGCTGCGTGTTTGGGATTTTGCAGGAACAACAAATTGGTTCTGTGAGAGCTGTAACCATGTGAACAAGGCATCACGCCACATTGTAGCGTTGGAGCGTCATGACCCATCGTCGCCTGTAGACAGAAACGCCACAAAGGAGAAGGCTGCAGCGTGGAAGGTGGACCGCATTTTGCATGGCTTTTCCCATTGCGAGCGCTGCGAGGTTCCATGGCACCATCAGCCTCTGAACGATGGCCAGCACTGGCTTTGTGCCTGCCACAAGGTGAACCGCAATGAAGATGCGCACTGCCAAGTGTGCCGACTGCCCGCAGTGGACGGCATTCGCTCCGACGTGCTCTCCTTCTGGTCGCGAGGCGACTGGTACTGCGTGGAGTGTCACCGCCAGAACTACAGGGAGAAAGTGGTCTGCAACTGCGGTAAGAAGCGCCCCAAGGAATGACGAGCAAAAAACAGCAAAGACGTGAGGAAGAGGGGGCGGGGCGAGGGGAGAAGGAGGTGGTGTGAAAGGAAAAAAAATGCAAGCACACGCCTGCCTGCATGCACCGTGAACGAGAGCAGTGGAGAAGGCAGTCACGAATAAATTTATTCCCTTTTCCTCAAGAAAAATAAAATAAAATAAAAAAGACAAGGTACAAAACCTCAAATCAGACGGGTAAACACAGAAACGGAGGTAAGAGACATCATATTTATCGGCTGCACCAATATCACGACGGGAAAAAAAAATGAGACTTTGTAATTTCGTTTGGGTCATTTGGGACTTTTACTGACGCTTTTTGATGCCTCACGGCTGCGACAATTGTTTTATAACTTTTTTTTTTTTTTGTCTTATCATCATTGCTGGCAATAGATGTGGCCTCCCGAACTTTGGAGTTTCTTCATGAGGAGGATGAAGACACCGCCAAAAAGGGCATGAATGAGGGGGAGGCATCGTAATTTTTCTTCTCAAATTTCCCCGAGTTTTTCACGCTTCTTTATTACTACTTTTTTATGTTGCCACGTTCGCCGCAAGCTTCTTTTTCGTTTTTGTTACATTTCTGGCGGGGGTCAAAAAACAGGACAGGGGCGAAGACAAGAAAAGAAGGTTTTGTGTCTGTGTGGCGAGAAGGAAGGCGGGAGAAGAGAATCAGGCATTAGTCCGGGGGAAATGTCCTTTCGGATTGTGGCATTTCCGTACTCGCCACCCGCTGGTGCTCCGTATGCCGATGCCTGTCTGCCTGCACAGCCAGGTGAACGGTTGCGTCTGGTGCGTCGTGTTGATCCGTGGGCCATTGTGGAGTCGGGCGGGCGATTTGGTCTTTTCCCCATCGTTTTTACTCGTGATGATTATCAGGGTTGCCCCAGGATGCGTACAGCAGCACGTGAGAATCTTGTCGAGACCATATCGCTGTCTCCAGAGGACAACATTGTCCTTGAAGAAAAGGATAGCGATAATGTCTTGAATCATGCTGCGGGGGTGGCCCCGCCACATGAGACCAAACAGGATAAGGCTGAAGTTTTTGTTGTGCCCGGCTGCGGTAGTAATAGCGACTGCAAAAATGAGCTTGACAACAGTAACAAGATCAGCAGCAGCGGTGTGGAAGACCACCACCCAAAATACGTGGATTGTAATGCGGCCGCTGAGGAGGAGGGGTGGCGTACAAAGAAGGACGCTCCTTTCTTGAAGAAGGTGCCGCGTCGCTGCTCCGGGCAACGTGTGAGTGGGAGGCGGCGTGATGGTGACTGTTGTCAATATGAGACTGAGGGACGTGGAAATCCCCATGGGGAATGTCTTGCGGATGCCCGTTGGGAAAAAAATGAGGAAAAGGAGGGGGAAGAAGAAACCGTCAATTGCAGCCGTCACCTCCGAGTATCTGTCATTGAGGGGAAAGAACAACTAGTCTCTCCACCGCAGCAGGCAAGGCCGGTCGTTCAGGACTGTAGCAGCGATGCGTTGCAAGAGTTGCGCAGGCAGTACATGGAGCTGGACGCGGAAATGGGGTGGCTTTCTCACGTCACGGAAAATGTGAGGGCGGAGCGTCAGCGCGTGAGGGATGCGCACGCTTCAGATGCTCAACGGCGTGCAGCACAGGAGCTTGCCAACACGGAGGAGATGGAGCGGTTGATTCGTAATATTGCGGCAAAGGACGCGGAGCTCAAAGCGGCCAGGAAATACGCTGCTCACCTCCGTTCAATTTTGCTGGCGAACAATATAACTGGTGATTTCTTGGAGTCCTTACCACCAACACCGCCGCCGCTATCTTTTTCTTTGCCGTCATTTTTGCAGCAGATACAGGAACAGTGTAATGACGACAAGGAAAACAAGGATGATGCTTATAATAATAGTCATGAAGAAGAAGAAGAAGATGATGATGACGTCTCAGAACCCGTGGAGGAATTGGCACGAGATCCGAATGCTGCAGCGGAAGTAAATGCCATCAAAGAGTGCATCAAGCAGGAACAAGAAACCCTGCAGGACTATCACGAACAGCATAATCAACTGATTGCGCACATGAAGCGTTTGAGGCGGATTCAGGCGGCTATAGAGGAAGAGTCATGTGCACTGCGGGAGTCTGAAGAGGCTCTGGAGGCGGTGGCGCCAACAGGGTCATACGAGGTTGTGCGGGACGGTGGTTTCATTAGTGGAGGGCCACTGCAGCCTGTTGGCAGTGGAAAGGCTTCTGTTTTAACGCAAGGAGGTGCGGGGGAAGTTGATGTTGCTATGCGGGAGGGGTTTGCATGGCCCGCCACACTTCCCGGGCTAACAGCAGAGGAGCAGGATGCCTTGAGCAACTACCAGCGACTCTTCAATAAGTACGAGGCGAAGCATCAATACTGGCAGAAACAGCATGAGGAGGCGACGGAAACAAAGTTGTCCTCCGTGAATGAAAAACTTCGAGCCGCGATATCGAAAGGCGACATGGCGCTGAATGAATTATTGCAGCGAACGGAAAATCTGAAGGAATTTGTCACCAAATACGGCCCAGTGGCGGAGTCCATCCGTGAACAGGTGGCAGTGAGCCAAAGGATACTGGAGCGGCAGAGAGAGAAGTGCGGCGACGCTTGTGCCGCGTATGAAGCCGCTGCGGCATCCAAAAACAGAGACCAAAAAAGGTGAGCCATGCGTGTTTGTGTGTGCATGTGCGTGTGGAAGCGCAATCGTGTGGTGGGTTTGTTTGTTTGCTGCAAAGTCGTGGGCAATAATTGATGTTCACCAATCACTTCCTACGTGTATGTTGCTTTAGCGGTTCCACCGCGACACCATGAACGTGAGACCTAAAGGAAGGGAGTTAAGCAATGTCTTAAAAAATTTTTTTTTCTTCTCTTTTTCTTTTTCTCTTGTTTTATTTATTTTTATTTGGCTCAGCAACAACGACACATAAAAAAAGGGAAGGAGTCAACCAACGAACAAATCAACAGACAAAGAGAGGCAGCAGAATCACATTGCTGGGCGCTGTGATACATTGCAGAGACTCTCTATCTTTTTTTATACTTATTTGTCTTAACAATTTATTTGCAAGAGTGTCATCTTCACTCCAAGACACAGACACACACACACTCTATATATACATATATATCTCAACAATGGCCTTTCTATGGAAAGCGATGGGCCTCTTGGAGGCAGTGCCGGGATTTCCCTACACACCTAGTAGTGGCGTTGGTAGCACTACCGCTGCCACACCCACTCTTACTTGGACGATGCGCCCCGGCGTGGGAAGCGAGGATGGGCGGGATGTTACTATATTTTCCATCAATTTATCAAAGGCAGACAGCAGTGTGAAGGAATTGGCGCGACATGCGATGAAGCGTGCGAAAAGCCTGTTGTTGCCGGGTCTTCTGCGCTGCTACGGGGCGGCAGAGCACCAAGAGACGGTGTACATCGCCACGGAACCATGTGAACCGTTGAAGACTCAGTTGTTGCATTCATCGGACGCATCAAGTGATGAGGACGGGGATGAGGAGGAGGCGTTCCTGGAGAGTGTTGCTTTGGGTTTGAAAGCTGTCGGAACAGCCCTCACTGCACTGCATCGGAATAATTTTGTGCATGGAAACGTCTCCTCGGACTCCGTATTTGTTATCACAGGTGGGGAGTGGCGTTTGTTTGGTCTCGAGTTGGTTACGACATTCAATGAACCCCATAGCATTTACCAACGCTACGCCTCGTTGCTGCCGGAGCTGCGACGACCACCGGAAACACTCCAATTAAACTATGAAACCGGTATGCATATAAGTAATGTTGACTCCTGGGGATTGGCGTGCCTCATATACGAGGTGCTGGGTGTGCCAAGAGAACAGTCACGGAGTCAATTTGCAGTGACATGTAAGGCGAATGACATGCGTGGGTGCCGGGATCTTCCTCGAACGCTGCAAAGCGGCTTCATTGGCCTTTGTGCTGCTAACCCTAAAATGCGACACGACGTGGAACGCTTCTTGAAGAACAGCGAATTCATCGTTGGAAGTGAGTTTGTGCAGTGCATACAGGCACTGGACGATTTGTCCCTGAAGGACACCGTAGAGCGAGAGCGATTCTTTGAGCACCTCACCGAGGTTGTCGACACGTTTCCCAAGAGGGCATCTAAGTGTTTGGTGCTGCACAAACTTCATGACTCGTTTAAATTTGGTGTCATTCCAGCAGTCATTGATCCCGTTATTAAGGTTGCCTCGCAAATCACTAAACAGGAAGAATACGACAAATACGTGACACCCATTGTTCTCAGTCTGTTTGCTTCTCAAGACAGGATGGTTCGATATAGGCTCCTTCAGCGGGCATCCGAGTACGCGTCCTTTTTATCGCCGACGGCAGTGAATGAGCAATTATGGCCATTGTTTGTGTTGGGGTTCAGCAACCCTGTTCCAAGCATTCGAGAATACACTGCGCGTGCCTTGGTCTCATTCGCCAGCCTGTTAAGCGAAAAGATTATCCAGAATGAAGTTCCTAAATTTATTTCTCAGTTACAGCAGGACACCGAAGGTGCTATCCGCACAAATGCTACGATTAGTCTCTGTCTTATTGCTGAAAAAATTCCTACGGGGAACCGCTCACATATCCTTGTTCACGCTTTTGGCCGCATGCTGCGGGATCCTTTTGTTCCCAGCCGTGCTGGGGCTCTGCGCTCCTTCCATACATGCTTGGTGCACTTCACGCCGCAGCACATTGCGGAGCTGTTGATTCCTGGTGTGGGGCCACTCACCGTGGACAGCGTTCGTGAGGTACGACAGGAGGCATTGGATGTGATACGTGAGGCGCTCGGTTATCTTGATAAGTACAACGCTCAGGAATCTTTACGTGATACAAAAGTAAATGTTGGACCCGATGAGAACGAGACGGTGGGCACTCAGAAGGTGAACTCTTCCTGGTGGGGCTGGGGGCGGAACGCCAACAAAACGACAACGACGGTGGGTGATATCAAGTGTGAGTTTGCGTCCGAAGGGGGAGAAGGTAAAAGTGCTGGTTCTATGTGTAGTGGTGGGGTTAATGGTATGACTAAATTTCATGCGACTTCACTCGTGAACACGACATCCGCGAAGGTGGCGATGCCCACGACGTCGACACCGGTCACGGAGTCAGGCTTCAGCGACGATGAAGTGTGGGGAACCAACGATCCAGAAGTTTTCTTTAAGCCGCAGAGCTCAGAAAACAGCAGTGTTATGGAGAAAGTTCCCGGTCGGCATGTTGACCCGAGCACCGCCAAAGAGTCAAAGACAGGCGGTGGTGCGATGAAGCTGCGCAAAAAGGGATTCGGAGCCGCACGTCTCTCGTAGTCACGGATCTGTTTCTCAGCCAGTCTCATCCCGCTGGCTCACCACCAGACTTGGGGAAAAGGGAGCCGGGTGAGCGAAGGAACGAAGAAAAGAGTACTGGTTATGTGAAAGACGAAGGTGAGGGCGTGTGAGAATGCCTGGCATTTCTTTGAATAACGGAGTAGAGTGAGAAATGACTTTTTTTTTCCTTTAAATTCTTCTCCTTGTTTATTTTCTTCCACCTGCTTTTTTTTTTTTTTTGGTTTTCATCGTGAGCAGCAGTTCAAAAGTGGCCTCAGAGATACGTATAATAGACGCATAGAGAGAGAGCGTGTGTGTGTGTGTGAGTGAGAAGGAGGAGGCTGAACACATTAAATAGTTGGATATTCCCGTGCTGCTATTTCCGGAAAAGCTCAGCGACAAAAATGCTGCCATTTTCTTTGGGGGAGACGGAGAGTGCAGTCTGTAGGTCTATTTGGACCTTCTGTAACACATTAATTCGCGATGCTCAGGCGTTGGTGTGTGGCTGCGGAGAGCTCACCAAAATGGAGGCAGAGGCCAGTGTGATTATGCAGAGAACATTTCCGCAAGTGTCTACAACAGAGGCAGCAACAACAGCGGATTCAACAGCAGTGCTGTCATGGGAGAAAACTCCCATCCCCACGCCGTCCCTGTATTTGGGGGCTGTGTCGAAACTGAACAGTTTTATGCACTCACTAAAAATGTCCGCGGCAGCTGGAAATAACGACGAGCGGGTGATGACTGAGCGCATTTTGCTTCTTCTGAGGGTGATGGCTTTGTACTGCTTTGCTACCGCACGGCCATCGGCGGGGTCTCCTGGCGAATTTTCCTCACAAGAGAGTAGTGGTCGCACCACACCGGTGACGCGACCCTTCCGCCGTCACGATCAGAATAACCGCCAAAGCACGGAGAATGAGAATCCGGGCCTGGAAATGCAGACAGCGGAAGAAACATTTCGGGTTGCAGTGGACGCCGTGGTGCGGCTCTCAACTTATGGCGCGGCGCAACGTGGAAAAGGTGGCAAGAAGTTGTTGAAAGGCCCTACAATTTCTCTGGACCTTTACGCAGAGTTGAATATGGCAGCTTTGTACCTGCTGACAGCGGCACTGACGCGTTTTAGCAATGTACCATTTAACGCCATGCGGTATTTGCCGGCGCTCTTCCCGGAAGTCGATGCCAGGGATCCGCATTTTATTCATCCACTTCTTACGCCATTCTTATGGAGTCCTGAACAACGTGTCCGCGCTGCTGCGGCCGCACTTGTATCGTCTCTTTTACGTAATTTGCAGCACAACTTTAAATACGCAGAAGAACCACATCAAAATCGCCAGTCATTCTCGTCACTGGCGTCACAGAGTGGTCGGACCCTGTCATTTCTCCACGACGTACTAATATATGCCCTGCAGCTTCCAAATAAGCTGCCCGCGGTGGGTGACATGTCTGCTGCTACGGCCACCACTTCTCACTTCTTCAAGGACCTTGTGCTTTCTTCCTTTGGGGTGCTTGTGTCCACCACTCCCTACCGCCGCTGCCCTCATGCCTTTGATGTGATAAAAGAGGCTTTAGAACTGCCTTTGTTACGAGATATTCTTTTGGACGCATCCTGTGACGAATTTGCACCGGCAGCGGCGTTTCTTATCTCTGTATTCAAGGCGGACTCGCTTACCAAAATGCTGCAGTCGTACCTTTTTTGTGAGGGCGGAGATACCAGCGCTAAAATCAAAGGTCCAAGCAATCGTCCCGTAGACCGGCATGTTGGCGGGGGCGCCCTGTTGCTGGAGGCGTTGCTCACGCACGCGGCGAGTCGTGTTGAGGTTTGGCGGTGTGTGGTGCAGCTGTCCCGTATTCATCCATTGATCGTCGGGGCGCATTTCACCATTCTCTTGGAGGCGTCTCTCGCTGTTCTCCGTGCTGCCTCACAAAAGATAGAGGAAGAAGAGGCGGCTGAGAATAAAAAGCAACACGAGAGCGCGGAAATGGCTGTGGGCAATACATTGGGAGAATGTTTACGGGCATGGCTGCATTTTATGGGTTACGTGTGGCAGTCTTTTGACGGTCATTCTGCCGATCCAGCACTGCGACAGGAACACTTGCCCCATCGCGCAACCCCGCATCAGAAGAAGCAGCTCCTCACAGAACTCGTTTTGCCAGTTCTTCAGATGACGTCTGATGGGTTGCGATACAATGAGGCTCGGCGAACGGCACTACGGTGTTTGGCGCAGGTCGGTGACGAGTACTTTTCTTCCATTTCCGCCACCGTGCGTGAAGGGATTGTTGTACATGTAATTAATAGTACAACTGCACATGAGAGTAGTGTGCGGTCTGAGTCTTTTACAACGATAGGGGTGTGGGCGTGGCAGTACAGTACGTTTGGTGAATGGTTATCGGACTTTGTTGAACGCTCTGTAAGTGCATTGTGTGATGATGCAGAGCCCGCAGTGCGTTTTAAGGCTGCTTTTGCCCTGTCGAACATTACCTCTCGTCTTGGAGAAGAGAACGATAGTAGCCTACTGCGGCAATCTCCATATCATATGCAGCTTCTTTGCGACGTTGCCATGTACGCAACACAAGTTCGCGAGGACCCCGCAGTTGTCAGCCATGGTATCCGTATGATGAGTCACCTGTTGCATAGTCTTAGTTTTGAGGAACTTATTGGAGAATTGTCAGAAAAGCGGGAGGGTGTGGCGGAGGGATACTTTAACGCTCTACTCCGTTTTTTGTTGCCCTCGTACCGTGATGCCAAGCTACGCTGGAACGCTGCATGTGCTCTTGGACTTGGTCTTTCGCGGGAGGTAGTCTTTGAGGCGGAGCCACAGGCGGCAACACGGGCAGTGGAACGACTATGCGTTATTGTTTGCCACGATCGCATATTTAAAGTGCGCACACAGGCGGCAATGGCACTTGCAAAGGTTCCCATGACATGTCTTGCGGCAGGGCGCTACGCCGTGGAAGATCTCTCACCCAAAGTAGCTCGTGCACTTTGTGAGTCTTTGCAGGTGTCGGGGAGTTCCTTAGAGAACTTTGCACAATACAAGGAGCAGGATGCGCTTCGTGCAGCACTTCGGCAGGCGCTGGGAGTGATGATCACCAGTGCCTCCCCAAGTGCCATGTTACAGCGCGTTTTTGCTGAATATCGTGTACTTTTGGAGGCGGAAGGGCTTTTGTAACACATTGCGTGCAGTTTGTCTATTACTACGCAACCTTAATTATACATATATATTTCCCGCCGCTGAGGCCGGCTCTTTTTTGTATTTGATTAGTTTGCTTTGAAAAAGGCGTCTATTTGCGTTGTGGAAGGCGCGATTGCTCTGTTGTGGTTGCTGCACCTTTTTCATATGCGTCTCAATTTATCTTTTTTTTGTTTGTGGATGTTGGCTCATGGAACAAGGGGATTTTGCCGTTTGTCTTTTAGTTCGTTTTGCATTTCTTGAAGAGGGGCCCAGTCAAAACAATTGAGAAACCTTTTCTCTTCTTTGATTTATCCAGATGACGGCGGTGCATTGCGTGGGTGGTAGTCGTGGTTACGATGATGACGATCAGCCGTTGCATCTCTCAGTGGTGGAGGCTATCCGTATTCAGCGGGAATTAAAACGCCATGGTGGTGAGCCAATAGCTACCGAACAGGGTGGGCGCATGTTTGCCTCTCAGTACGCGTCACCGTTGCAGATGCTTCGACGTTCCACAACTGTTCACAATTCAGTGTCTTCTTGTCTTCAGGCGGAGAAGGAGAAGGGTCAGCGACGGCGGGCGGGCAAACGCTCCACCTTCTCATGGCTAAGCGCATCTTATTGTCGTGCGGAGCCGTGTATTGGCAGGCGGAAAGGTCGAGGTCTGACACAGGTGTTGCTTGCAAGGGAAGCGAGACCGCCACCGTTTCCCAGCGTGGCAGCCAGGCTTGAGAATGACATTGCGTTGGGTCTTGCAGCATCCATGTGGCAAAGCGGCAATGTTGTTGGGCATTGCAATGACCGACTCGCCCACCTCTTAGTGCTTTCTTCCACTGTGGTGCAGTGGGTGGGACATGAGGTACAGAATGGGGGCGAGCCACGCGTGCCACTGGAGTTGCGGGAGGCATTCATGGCTGCTATTGAACACTTTGTGCGTCTAGAGTGCGTCGTCGCGAGGGCAATGCTGTTAACTTCCGTTGAAAAGGAATTGCAACGGCAACAGGGAGAATATGCACAACGGCAGGATTTACCGGAGGGATCTCCCTCTGGGACGGATGTCACGAAGATGTCACCGGCTGCGTTTTCGGTGGCCGTGGAGAGCGCCGCGCGAGTCATTCGTGGTCTTGTGGAGCCCGCCACTCTGGCGGCAGCAGCCGTGGCCCCAACGTGGCAGTACTCTCTTGTCCGTACGGCGGCGGATGTGCCAAATCGTTACGACATCCTTGACGCAATGGCGTATGTTTTGCAGCCGTGTCGCCACTTGACGGTGCGCCGCACCTTTTGCGCCGTTACACGACAATTGGCACTTGAGGTGCTTTGGGGTGCAGGCAATGAAAAATTTGGGACACGTGGCGGGGCTGCTGCACTTCGCATCTTGCAGCACATCAACACACGACCCTTTTTTCTTACCGTGGAAGAGCGAATGGCTGGCCAGCGATTCCTTGCGTTGCTTGAGCGGAAGTTACGCTCCCTGATGGCGCTGTTGCCGCCAAACGCTTTGGATGAAGCTTCACAGCCGACGAGGGAACTAATCGATGCAGTGCGGCTTTTCTGCACACCTCTTGCATGAGCTCAGGTCAAATGCGTCTGTTCTCCTATGCGTTTTTATTTTATTAAATGCATCTTGATTAACATGTCTGGCGTCTCACTTTACATTTATTCCTTTTTCTTTTTTGCAGTGAAGACGCCGTCTTTTTCTTTTTTTTTCTTTTTGGTACTAAGGGGAGGGGAGAATGTTTCATTTGGTTTTGTTGGTTATTGTAAGAGACGTTCTCGTTTATGGGCTTATAAATAGGGCCAATTTCCCCCTTTTCCTTCTGCGTCTCTGTGTGTGTATTCTGACTCTTTGTTGCTCCTGTTGCCGTATTCACATTGCATTGCCAAACGACTAGCCACTAGTACATAGCCACATATTTGTAATATATATATACGTAAAAATATATATATCAAAATTTATTTTTTGTTTTTAATTTTATTTTTGTTTGTTTGTATAGAGGGAATAGTAAGAGAGTATGTCTACCTCACGTGTTGCCGGCTCCAGTTATTTTTCAGCCTCGAGTGCCTCTTCTTTATCGCTGACGCTGGGGTTTGAGAATTTAACGATACAGCGGGACAAGCGTGTTGTAATCAACAGTGCCTCCGGGATCATATACGGCGGTCGGCTGACGGCGATTGTAAACTGCAGTGGCACGCAGAGTGACTCCTTCCTACTTGGCGCACTCACAGGGCGTGAGGAGTGTGCCAGCGGAACGATCATGATGAACGGCATTCCATTGGATGCTCCCGCGTACCTTCACCGCACGGTGCTTATCGACGAGGGCTTCACTGCATTGGAGGAGCTAACCGTGCGTGAAAGCATTGAGTACGCCGCGTCCATGCGGATCGCCACGAGTGCCTTTACTGTGCAGGAAATTCTTGAAGAGTTAATGCTTGAAAGTGTTGCGGATGCTGTGGTGCATAGATGCTCCCCGTACGTGCGTCGTCGTGTCTCACTGGGTAGAGAGTTGCTGCTGAATCCGCTGGTGCTTTGCTTTGACCAACTGTTGGAGGGCCTACGAACCCACGAAGCGCAGGAGTTTATGCGTCTCCTCCGACGAATTGCAGCTCCCATGACGGTTTCTTTGGATTTAATCACCTCGCGATCTCCGTTTTTGCTGCCTCCTCGTCCTTCGTCTTCACCCGCTTCCGTTGTATCTTCCCAAGTCCTGCCCAACAACGCAGGAACTGCCGTTCCGATGACTGACGGAGCCACCTTGGCACCTCACAGTTTGGCAACAAATTCTCAGCGAGAGAGGATGCGCATTGTGTTGGTCTCCATGTCTCAGCCACGTTGGGCGATTTTGAAGTTTGTGGATGACGTGATTCTTCTCGAGCGTGAAACCTGTGTGTTTTGTGGGACAGTAACGGAGCTGTTTTCTGCCATCCGGGTGGACCCGACAGCCGGTCTTGCGGAGAATGCGATTAACTCCTTATACCGGCTTGCGTCCAGCTCGGAAAAGTCACTCGTAGACATCTTCGCACCTTCAGGCAATGCGGAGCGTGTGCATCAGAGCGTCGTGCAATTTTTTCACAATTGTGCCGTGGGGCGAGAGATGCTTGAAGGACCACCGTACTCCAGTCCTGGCGCTCATGTTCGGTTGTATTATATGTTTAAATATGATCTTCTTAAAGTGCGACACAATCTTCTCTTAAAGGGTGTTGTATTCCTTGCGGTTTTTTTGCTGGGAGTGGTGTTAGCGGCGGTGTATAACAGCCAAGAGGGGCAGAGCGGCATGCAAAATCGCATCGGTATTATTTTCTTTCTTGTGAGTTCAACTTTTCTTTACAGTATTCTCTCATTAGACTCACATCGAAGGGAATACAACCGTTTTTTACGTCATCGGACGCATGGATATTACGGCGTGTTTACTTACTTGACGTATGCTGTTTTGTATTGCATCATGGAACGAGTGTTTTTTCTCTCTGTGTTAACATTTGCCGGATTTTGTGTTTCCAACGTCGTGGAGAAGTGGAATTACTACCAATTCATCATGGAGCTTGTACTCATTATTGGTGTTTTGTCTTTCTGTAGTCATTTTGTTGTTTTTTTCTTTTGCACAGTGATATGGACACGCCGTTTTGCCATGTTTGCTCTTTTTGCCGTGTACACGTTGAATCTGCTTCTTGCGGGGATTATTTTGAACCTCACGACATTACCGAAGACCTTCCAATTTATCTCAAACGTTTCTCTTATACGTCTGGCGTATGAGTCATCTATTCTTTCGCAATTTCTTGGGCGTGACTTTGGCTGTGGGGAGTCAAATGAAACGATGTGTTATACCGGCCCACAATATGCGGCGTTTTTAGGATTCAAGAAATCACGTATGTGGGTGAACGTGTGGATCCTTGCCGGCATATCTGTGCTACTCATCATGGGGTCTCTCTGCGCGATGTTGTGGCACCGTCCGCCGCGTGATTTTTGTTGAGACATGCAAGGAAATAATGAAAGAAGAAGGAGAGGACAGCTCATGGCGGGGCCATCATTTGATGAATTGAATGAAGAGAGAGAGACTGTGTGTGTGTGTTTGCGTGCGACTGCGTGTTGTGAGGAGTTGGTGATCGTCTGCTTGATTGGATCGTGTCCAATTGTGGTGCTACCCGTCTACACATCTGCCTTGTTTTCTCCTGAGTTTCAGACGGAGAGAGAGGGAAGGAAGGCATGAGGGAAGGGGGGTATTGTCTCTGTGTGTACTGTTTCCCCCTTTTTTTTTCCTTTTTGTGGTTTATTTATTGTGTCTCTGCCGTTGGGGCACATCGCACTGCAGGAACACAGGAAAATCACTTGAAGGAAGGGAATGTGGAGAGAGAGGTGGCACACATGCACCAAAGCCATGGGCATTCTATGGACAGTCGGTGGCCGTCTGCGTACGGTGTACAATGGCTCGAAGAGTGAGGAAGAGCGACGCAAAGACCGATACGCCACATTTATTCGTCTCACGGTTTTTGCTCTTGCTTTTGCTGCATTCGTCACGGTAGACAGTTACGGCGATCCGGCAGAGGCGGTGGCCGGCGTGACACGTGGCATACGGCGTTTGCTGCGAGGACGCTGATGCAAATTTGAGCCGTGACGGCTGAATGCACGCATTGGATGAATGCCGTTGTGTTTTGTTCCCGGTGCTGGAAAGTGATGTCACCACACGGATGAAAAAAATTGTTGTATGAACGAAGGCCGGTGGGCGAGGCTTTTTTTTTTTTTGCGTAGTTGTCTATGTCTGTTTGTGTGTGTTGTCGTGGCGACAGCGGGGGATGAAATGTTTACGCCTTGCTGGCTGTCATCTTCTTTATTTTTCTCATTTTTTCTTTGAATGATAAATGCACAATGAGGGCGTTATTCCATTAGTTTGGTTGCATCCGTGGGCCAGGAGTAGGAGCACAAGGGGATGAACTCAGAAGGGCGAAGAAAAGGGAGGGGAGAGGAGGATGGCGATGTTGTCAGGCTAAAGTACCGCATGCCACGGATGGCTTTTACACCAATGTTTTTATTATTTTTTCTTCTTAACTACCTGGCATGGTTCACCACCGTCAATGAGGATGGCACCGACCTTGTCATGTCACCATACGTCGCCACCTTGAAGGCGAGGAAGGCCCATTCCTTGCGGAACGAGGAGTACCCTTTCGACATGCAGCTTTTCTTCGAGGACGTCGTGCTTCGCAACCTCTTCCGTTTGAGTCAACTATTTGGTGGGATGAAGGGGGTCCGCCTCATATGGTGCTTTGCGTGGCTTGTGCATTGTATGGAGCTGGGCATTGCCTTTCGAATTTGTTTTTCATGCAGGGCAAGAACGGCGGTTTTTGCCGTCTACTGTCTTTTCACGATGGCGGGAGGAGTCACGCAGTTACTTCCTTTGATTGAGGCCCGTGATGCATATCTATCGCTACTGCAGACGAAAAAGAATAAGAAGGAATAAAAGAAAGCAAACAAACAAGAACAAACAACAACAAACGACAACAACAAACGACAATGAGGCGGAGGCCTTGGCGGGAAAAAAAGTGGAGCAGGAAAAATGACGGGGCGACTGGTGGTAGTTTCCTTTGGATTCCATCTAAAAGGAACGTATTTGGAGCAGGAGATGGATGGGTGAGTTTCTGCCCATGTGCGTGCGTGTTTATGCCTGTGCAGTCGTACCGCGGGTCCCATGGACCACGGGAAAACAAATGAAATTGCGGCTTCACACAGCGCGCACGGAATGAATGAACGCGTGCATTTCTGTGATGGTGTTTTTCTCCCTCCGTTGGTTGTTTTTTTTTCTCTTGCGCGCGTTTTCTCTCCATCACCCCCAATTAGACAGAGACCCCTGCGGGCATACGTAGAAGGACACATCCGCGTACATATCTATCTATCTGTGTGCATATACATCTACAGAGGCAATAAGGAGACTGGGGAGGGGGGGAAACCCATACGGCGTTCTCTCTTGTCACGTAACGAGCGAACCACCCGCTCACAATTTGGCACGGGGCGGGGTGGGGCGCCGCTCTCTCTCATGAATCTGCGCCCGCATAGACCCGGTGTCCGCAACTCCGCCCCTTTTATTTCCGCCGCAGGTGCGTCCCATAACTCTCATTACCCTAATGGTTTGCAGAACGAGGCGTCATTTGCCTTTGCGGTGGGCGAGGACCCGCATCACATATCATCACCGTGGGCAGGTGTCACAACTGAGTTGGGGGGACGGTCCGCTTTCGTCGCGTGTCCGCCGTTCAACCGTATTTCTCAGCCTGTTACTCCCGCGGCGCCCTTGCAACGCGCCGGTGTAATCGCCACCGATACCACCGCCCTTCTACGTATGAGGACAGGGGCGACGACACCGTCAGCGGCGAAACGCTCTGGCGCAAGCCAAGGGACCGGGGACTGCGTCATGGCGCTTATTCATAACCGTGCCAATGAGGTGGGCGTGGCTCTGTGCCTGTTTTCTTCCCTGGCGGTCATCATCACACAGTACGGTGACAGCGTGGCCTTCGCCAAGACGCTTTCATTTGTATTTTCCCGCAATCCCGTTGAGGTGCTTGTGCCGGAGACTGCGCTGGACGGGAATTTTGTGCAGACATTGTTGCGTCACTTTCGTCACATCACCTTCACGGGCGTGCAGCGCGGCACCTTTGACGAGGCCCGCGGCGCGCATCGTCTTTTTGAGCTCATGTCAACAGACGAGGCCTGCCTGGAGGTTGGCAACACCGACCGATATCTTTGCGTGGCCGCTGCCAACGCCTTGGTTGAGTTTTTGGAGATGAATTACAACTGCACGCTTCTTCCGCACACTGTGCGTGTGCAGTACTTGGCGCTCGAAAATTACGTGGAGGTTTCACCAATTGCTGCGCGAGGCCTGCACCTCATCTCCTCTGGCCCGCCACCTCGAGCCC
>NW_001849400.1:56164-109655 GCF_000209065.1 Trypanosoma cruzi
CTATATGTATTTGCATCGCCGCTTATTTTTTTGTGGGGGCTGATTTGTGCAGGGCGCTGCAGCCGTCTTTTGTTTCTTTAGTTCTCGCCCAGTTCTTTATTTTGTACTTTTGCTTTTGTTTGAGGGATCCATGCGGCGCCAGCGGTGGGTGCTGCAGCGTCACTGCTCTGGCTCTTTTACAGCGACGGCTATTGGCCGCGCAACAATTCGGCAAGGGACATCCTTGTCGTCACTTACTTCTTTGGGGGCGACCGCGGCGAAGCCGGCGACGAGGATCCGCGGACGTGTGGAGACGACACGCGTTCGCGGAAAGATCGCGTTTATTCACCTTCGCCAGCCGCCCTGTCACTCTATTCAGGTGGTGGCATCTGCCGCGGACATCGTGCGGCGGGTGAAGGAGCTCACGCCAGAGTCCATCATTGACGCGACCGGCACTCTTGTGCCTGCGGAGCGGCCTGTGACTTCCGCCAGCTGCAAGAATTATGAACTCCACGCGGAGCGTGTCGATGTGGTTAGCAGGGCGGCCACGCCGCTCCCTTTTCCCATAAAAGATTGCAACACGAGGCTGGACACGCGCCTGAACCATCGTGTCGTGGACATGCGCACACCACTGACAGCATCGGTGCTCCGCCTCGTGTCTGCCGTCTGCCAGTGCTTCCGTAAACAACTGCTTGCCCGTGACTTTGTGGAGATACACACACCAAAAATGTTGGGTGCTGCGTCGGAGGGTGGGAGTGCGGTGTTTACGATTGATTACTTTGGTCAGCGGGGTTACCTGGCTCAGTCGCCGCAGCTGTATAAGCAAATGGTTTTGATGGGTGATGCAATGCGTGTGTTTGAGATTGGGCCTGTATTTAGGGCGGAGAAGAGCCTCACGCACCGCCACCTGACGGAGTTTGTCGGCCTGGATGCCGAATTTGTCATTGAGCATTCGTACACGGAGGTACTTGATGTACTGGAGTCGACAGTTTGTGCCATGATTGACCATCTTCAGGAGGATCACGCGGCGCTGGTACGACAGGCGCGGGAGTCACTGGCAGACATGGATGCCGCGGAAGGGAGTCCCTCCGCATTGGGTCGGAACCAGGAAAAGGAAGAGGCATCCATTGTGTGCGAGCTGTCAGAGGAGACTCTCGGCGCTTTTGGATGTTTAACAACGGACGCGACGGAGGCTCACTTGACAACCGACTGCTACCACGGCCGCGTTGGCGTTGGCAGCATTGACACCCAGAGACGGAACCCGCGGCAGCCAAAAGTCTTGCGTCTCACCTTTGACGACGCGGTGCGGCTGCTTCTCGATCACCATGTGGTGGATCAGCCTCCGACAGACTTCAGTCTTCCGCAGGAACGACGCATCGGGGAGTTGGTGCGGGAGCGGTATGGGGTGGATGTTTACATTATCGACCAGTTCCCCCTCACAGCGCGACCCTTTTACACGTTGCCGCACCCACATAAGACAGAGTCGACATGCAGCTTTGACATGTACCTTCGCGGCGAGGAGATCTGCAGCGGCGCGCAGCGCATTCACGACATAACGCTTTTGTTGCAGAACATGGAGCGACTTCAAGTAGACGCAGCGAGCCTGAAGGACTACGTGGATGCCTTTCGGTATGGCGCCTGGCCTCACGGTGGCTTTGGGCTTGGACTGGAGCGTATTGTGCTCTTTCTGCTTGGTGCGAAGGATATCCGGCAAATTTCACTTTTTCCACGAGACCCGAAACGTCTTGCGCCGTAAGTTTTCCACCCATGCGCTTGTCATTTGTCTATTCCATCCCCACCCCTTTAGGTGTTTTCATTAGTTGAAAAAAGAGGAAAAAAAAAAAAAAAGAAGAGAGAGGGAGAGAAACGAATGAATGCATGATGAATGTGGCGGGTGCTGTGAGTTTTCTTTTGGACCGACGTGAACGCCAGTGCGGCTGCCGGCTGTCTGCTCCCCGCCGTCACTCTGAAAGGAATGAAGGAAGAAGAACAATCAAAAGAAAGGGACATGCCAACGAGCCTTGAAACACGTCTCGCATCCTTGGCCGCGCGCTTTCAGGAGATTGAGAGGAGCATTATGAAGCTACGCCACATGTCTCACGGCACGCCGAATGCACCCTCCGCAGCGGCTGCCACTGTAACGCCAACGGTGGCGGCACAATATCGCGATCCCTCAGAATTGCAGGAGTTGCAGCCATGTGCGCGTGACACACCGGAGGTTGCGGCGCTACGGAAGTGGTGTCTGAAGCATGGACTTTTTAGCGCGCGGTTCCGCTGGGTGCCATCGGACTATTATCAGCAATCGCTGCAGTGGCGACGTGATATTTTGGAGGCCCCTTCCATTTATCATCTTTGCAAGTCCATCGTGCTGGAGAACACGCACTGTACCCACACAGACTGTAGCCACCGCGAGAACTCTCGCTACTATATCGCTGTGTTCCCGTACACAGAGAGATTTGACGATCGGCTCATTATGCGATTTGTAATGGACATGAACAAAGGAATGGGAAAGAAGAAGTTCAACTTTCGCCTGGCAGACCCACAGAAGGCGCTGCAGCTGACGGGCTTCGGTCACGGTGCAGTGGCCCCACTTGGCACCACTGAAGAGATTCCTGTAATTATCAGCGACCGCATTGCGCAGCTTTCTCCACCGCTATTTTGGATGGGCGGTGGCCACGTGGGTTGCAAGATGTGCGTGGATGTGGCGGAGTTTCTTCAAGTCATCCATCCTTTTGTTGGCTCCTTCACATCCCCACTACCAGTTGAGGAGTTGGAGCGGTTGGTTGATTGAAAAATTAAAGCGATCGCCGTCTCTTTCTTTTTTTTTTTTTTTTTTTTCCTGCGAGTTTAGAAAATTTATTTTATTTTATTTTTTTACACGTGTATGTATGGGTGGGGAGGGGAGGAGAGATTGTGGATCCCATAATTATTGGTCGATCGATCCAATACTATTCATGTACATTATTACATTTAATGTCTCTTTGTTTGTACTCCTTTTTTTTTTTTCTTTTATTGTGCGTGTGTGCGTGTGTGTTTCTATTCGTTTATTTCACACACAAAAAATAAATTTGTGTTTATATTATGTGCCTCTATATGTATATATATATACGCCCATCGGTATTTGCGTGTGTTTTCATTGGGGTTAAAAAAAAAAAAAAAAGAAAACAACAAAGAAACGGTATTCAAGGGAAGTACATAGGTGTGGATGCACGAATTGGCTTCATAATGACATTGTCGCGTCGCCAACTACTTTGCCCTGTTCTTCTTGACATTGGGAGTAGCCGCTCCGTGACGTTGCCGCAATTTCATCAGGAGGTGCGTTCTTCACTGCTCAGGGAGGTGGACCGCATCCTGGCGCGTCAGGGTGAGCACAGCCGGTTACCGCAGCAGTCATCAGCTGCTCTGGCCACCTCACCGGAATTATGGATTCGTCCATGCGGCTTTTCAGCGGAGCAGCCGCTGTTGCAGCACGACAGTTGGAAAATGCCGTGGCAGGCGCACATACATGCCATGCGGCAACGAGGCCAGATGCCGTCTGCTGCTGCTTCTGCACCCCAAATTGGCCGTGAAACGGAAACGGTGCCGTTGTTTGGCACGCTTTCATTGCCGTTGTCTGTTCGTGTTTCAAACGCCGCTGCAAAGGGAGAGGAATGCGTGACGATGACGATGGAGTTTTTTCGTGTGGATGCCTTCATCCCTGTTCACGTGCAGATGTATCATGTGATGCGTCGCATTCTGGAACGGAGGGACCTGTGGGGCGTGGCAGCCGTGGGAGTTGTGGTGCCGACACATCACACAGAGTACTTTATGGATGCAGCGCGGCGCATGCATGAACGTGTGTCGAGGTCAACGCTTTCTGGATGTGACGATGTGCCAAGTGTTTTGGTATACAATCCCAAAGGGCTCCAGTTCCAGTCACCATGACGAGGTGGGCTTTATTTCTTTTTTGTTTTTATTTTTTGCCTATTTTTTTTCTTTGGTTGCTGTTGTCATGTTTGGCAGAGAAGGATGGAGAGAGGGAGACGAAGAAGAGGACAAGAAAAAAAGGGGAAAAAGAGACCCAGGCAAACAAATAAAAGTAAGAAGAAGAAGAAGGAAGAGGAGGCGAGGCAACGCTGTGAAGTGGAGCTAACAGGCGTGACAGTGCAGCCAAGGATTTCATATAAATAAACATCCTCTTCGATATTTTTACGCATAGTTACAGTGTAATACATACATACAAACATAAGGGTGCAGAGGTATATCTTGTATATATCTCTCTCTCTATATATATACAACAAGGAAAAGAAGAAGAAGAAGAAGAAAAAAAATGAAGGCAACAAAGAAGAGATCACCACAGGTGCAATTCCTTTCCAATATGGAGGCGAAGTACCCGGAGTATGCCAAAGCAATACAATTCACAGAATCCATGATGGTGAAAGGGTTAAGTGTACTGGACAAATTTTACCCAGTTGGAGAGCGCATATATAAAAGTGGTGCAGAATGGTTTTCAACAGCGAAAAAACATCAATTGGCGCATGTTTGGCCGATTTTTTTTGGTTTTTGTGTCTGTTTCTTTGGCGGATGTTTTGCTATGCTTATTGCTGTAGTGGAGGTGGTGTATCTTACCACGTGGGATAGTATTAAAAAGAGTATTGGTACCATTTATGAAAATTATCTTTTGGCGCGAGAGGCAAGCCTAAAGGATGACATGTTAGATGAAGATGGCAATGGTATTCCAGATGTTCAAGAGATTTCCGGAAAGGAACTTTTTTCACGTAAATTAAGTTTGTTTTTATGTTCTGTAGATCCAGTTAGTTTAAGGGAAGCCTTTAATAATTTACTTCTTGCATTTTTTGCAATCCTTGCAGCTCTCAAGAACAATATTGCCAATACACTTGTATTTGCATGTGGTCTTGCAGATATTATAGAACGTAATTTTACAATAAGAGAGTTCATCGATGATGTGTTGCCTCCGGAGTATAAGAAGTTGTCTAGTATCATTACGATGATGGTATTGAATTTTATTTCCCTAACCATTGCAACGGTCTTGAAGCGGTATGTCATGACGTTGCAATGTGCTTTGCTTGGTGCAACGATGCTTGTTGGGAATGCCATCAAACTTGGAAAGAAGGCACATCTTGTGGAGGAGGATCTTGACATTAAATGTGAGCGAAGCAAACGTCTCATCACTTTATTGGCGTGTTTTGGGTTTCTTTGGCAAGCCTCTAACGGGTTTTCGGTGCCGTTTCCGTTAAACATTTTGCTTTTCCCCGTCTCTTTGCTCGAGTGGCTTCTCGATGTTGTCTTCGCCGTTTCCGTCACTTCGGGTTTTGTGTGAAGCAAAAAAAAAGAAAAAAAAGAAAAGAAAAGAAAAAAAGACATTTCAAAGTAGTGGACAGATGGAGAGGAGGAAAAGGGGCACCGGAAAACAAAAGGAAAAAAAAAAAAAAAAGCGGGGGGGACGAAAAAAGTTGCGTTTTTTGCCGGCATTTCTTTCTTTTTTTTTTTTTTTTTGGTTTTGTTCTCTGTTTGTGCGGCTGCGGGTGGGTTGTAAGGGCGCCTGCCGCAATTAAAATAATGGCAGCCACATGTATATATATATATTGTGTGTGTGTGTAGATGCATGTATATATTTATATTTGCGATTTGGGGATTTGTGTTGTTTTTAAAATTTTATTTGTTTCTTTTTTTTTTTTCTTTTCTTTTCTTTTCTTTTCTTTTCTGTTGTATTTTTTTATATTAGATTTTAGGTGGTGTTGCCTCTTTTTTTTTTTTTTTTATATTATTATTTTATTTGCTCCGACACAAATACAAATATTTATAAATAAATATATTTTATATTTTGCCTCTGAAGAATTGAACGAAAGGGGAAGGGGAAGGGGAAGGGGGGGGGAAAAAAAAAAAAAAAAAAGGAAAGAAAGTGGTGGTGGTTGTGGTGGGAAGGAAGGATGGAGAATGACATTGCCCTACAGCAGGCCATTTACTCTTCCTTGAGGAGTCAAAAAAAATACAATCAACAGTGTCAATCACGCAGTGCTCCAGTTAACCGCCAGACAGAAACTATTCAGCCCCGTAATGGCTTACGTAATGCTCTCTTACGTGAGGGTATTATGCCTGCAGTTCCCCGATCTGCCCAAACAGGAATTTTGGCCCCTGTTGCTGTCTCGCACTATCGATTTTCACCACCCCGAACGGAATGTGTGGGTTCAACGGATGAAAATTCAAATTCAGCAGGATCGCCCATACATCTTCAACGGGTAAGTGATCGCGTTCCAGGATGGACACAAATGTGCACAGGAGGTCGTATTCAACGACAAAACACGTTGGGTTCGCAGTTGGTATTTATAGGTACAGAAGCGCATTTGGAGCAGACTCCAAAAATTTGTTGCAGTGATTTATTGCTATTGCGGGCAGTAGCTCCACTGCCTAATGATCAAAGTATGTCTTGTTTTACTGCCCAAGTGCAGAGTTTGGTGTCGCCAGGACATTATGCCATGTTTGGTATGGGTGTAACACCGAATGCTGGGGAGGAGCTGCACGGGTTTCCATTGATTTTAATTCATTTTGATGCATCTGGAGCCGCCTTTATTTCCGTGGAACGGTGGCATATGACGGAAAATGACACATTTGAACGATTAGTAGTTTTGGAGCCAATGAAGGCGCTTCGTTTAATTCGAGACCGTGTGACATTGTCGTTGGTTATCACGTCACAATGCATGAGTTTATCCATTAATGGTGAGCTCTTGTACCCAATGATTGTGGCAGAGGGTGTGCGTTTGGGCGAGGCACTTCCCATTCTCCTTTCAACGAGTGGAAAAATAATAATTCGGGATGTGACGGTAACGGAGGGGGACAAACCCCCTGTGAATCGATTGTATGGACGGCCCTCAAGTTTAACTGTGTCACCGAAAAAGAGCGATGCGACAAAAAAAGGTCAGGCAAGTTTAGAGGATCGTCATTCACCCGGCACACGTGCGTCCCGGTCGGAGAATCGTGTGCCCACCACAAAAAGACCCACAGCAACGCGTAACACAACAACGAAGGAAGGAAAAAGTCGTCCCGGAGGTGACAGTCTTCCTTCAGGGATTAATGCGGACTTTGCCGAGCGTATTGAGTCTGAAATCATTGAACGTTCGCCCAATGTACAGTGGGAGGACATTGCTGGAATTCCCGATGCAAAGCGATTATTAAAAGAGGCTGTGATTCTGCCACTTTTGGTGCCGGAATTATTTACCGGAGTTGTACAGCCATGGAAGGGTGTACTTTTATTTGGGCCACCTGGAACAGGGAAAACAATGCTTGCTCGAGCCGTAGCCACAAGTGCAAAAACAACATTTTTTAACATCAGTGCATCTACTCTTATCAGTCGATATTTTGGAGAAAGTGAAAAAATGGTACGGACTTTATTTCAGCTCGCTCGTCATTACGCACCTTCAACGATATTTTTTGATGAAGTGGATGCCCTCATGTCTTCTCGAGGCGGAAATGAACATGAGGCCAGTAGACGTGTGAAAAGTGAGATGCTTCAACAAATTGACGGATTATCGACTGAAAGTGATAGACGTGTGATGGTGTTGGCAACGACAAATCGTCCATGGGACTTGGATGAGGCCATGCGACGTCGTTTGGAAAAAAGAATTTATATCCCCCTTCCCGACGCGGAGGGTCGCATGGAACTTTTGAAGAAACAAACATCCTCCATGTCATTAGACCCCAGCGTCGATCTGAGCATCATAGCAACGTCAAAAACGGTAGGATTCAGTGGTGCAGACTTGAATTTGTTGGTTCGCGATGCGGCCATGATGCCAATGCGTAAACTTATTGCCGACAGGACACCTGCCGAAATTGCGGCGATGAAGGAAGGGGGAAAAATGGTGTTGCCGGCAGTGACGATGCGGGACTTTGAGGAGGCGGCGAAAAAAATCCAGCCGTCCGTCTCGCAGCAGTCCCTTCAGCAATTTGAGCGGTGGTCGGAGGAACTCGGGTCGGTGTGAGAGTTGCAAGCGATTTCTCCCAGTCGTTAAGAGAATTTTTATTGCTGCAAACGGAAGAAGAAAACAAAAGACGAAAAAAAAAACAACAACAACAAAAAATATGTTTTAAGACGTCCGGTCACTTCCTCATGTTAAAAGCGAAAGGGGGGGAAAGTACTTCTTGTTTTTTTTTTTTTACTGATGTTCTTTCTTTTGTTATATCTTTTTTTTCTCCCTTTTTTTTTTTTTTTTTTTTTTTTTTTTTCTGTCTCTCTCTGTGTGTTTACGTCCTGCGCTGGACGTCGGTGCAATAAAACTTGCCGCTTTGAAAAGGGGGAAAAAAAAGTTTCTTTTTTTTTTTTTTTTTTGTTGTTGTTTTTGATGGAATGTCGTGACCAGACATTTGTACGTAAAGAAACAAAAGAAACACTTTTATTTATATCTAAATGTACATTGGATGCATATGCCTTTGAAAGGACGAATAGGAAAAGAATATACATGTATACACACACACACACAGATATATACACATTATATTATATGAGATGTGCGTGTGGGTGTGTGTGGACTGTTTTGCCCTCCTTTTTTTTGCCCTCCTTTTTTTTGCCCTCCTTTTTTTTTGCTCTTTTTTTTTTTTTCTTCTGGCCGGTATTATATATTTGTACGCATCCAACTATTTATATATTTGCAGATATTTGTATGTATGCGTATTTGTGTGTGTATGTGTGCGAGTAGGGCTTTTTTCTTTTTTTCTCTTTTTTATTTTTCTGATGTTTTTTTTTTTTGTTTTGTCGTTGTTGTTGTTGTCGTTGTTGTTGGGTGTTTTTTTTTTCTTTTTTTTTTTAAAATGTGTGGAAATTTCTGTTTTGCCCCCCTTTTTTCTTCTGTCTGTCTGTCTTTGTGTTATTTATTTATTTGTTTATGCGTTTGGTGGGGGGAGGAGGGGGAAATACGACGACGAATAGGGAGGGAAAAACAGACATTTTTATTATTTTTAGTTGTTTGCATGTCTCAGTGCGACTTGTCAAATGACGGGAGTGTTGTTGGGCGTATTTGACGGCTACATGTCGTTGGACCGCAATGCGCTGACGTCTGAGACGAAAATTGGCGGCACGCCGACGTACTTTCCGGCACTTTCGGATGCTGAAAAGGCCACCATTCGAGGATGGACCACCTGCGGGGTGTGTGGCCACCCGATGTTTCTTCTTCTGCAGGCCTTTAGTCCCCTGCCATCGGCACCTGATTTACACCACCGGATGATTTACATCTTTTGCTGCAACTCTGCCGCATGTGTAACGCAGCCATCGTGCAGTTGGTGCGCCTTCACCCTTCAAGTGGACGCGGTGGATGAAAATGCGGCGGAGGACGAGGAACCCGAAGACATGTCGCGGTGCGATCCCTTGCGATCGTCTGAACTGCCGCCCCATACATTTCCTCCGTGCTTCGTGGAAATCGTAGCCGAACCAAAAAAAGAAATTGTTGTACCAACCGAGTTAGAGGCTGAAATGATTCGGGCTTCGGAAGAAAAAGCCCGAAACGCTGGCATCACAGAGGCCGATATAAAGGAGTTGGAACGAACGATTGATTTAAAGGACAAACCTTCCGATCATGAGTTTGAGAAATTTCGAAGACGAATGGCAAGGGAACCGAGACAAGTTCTTCGCTATTATGTGCGTGACCCATTGGGGAAGAAGAAAAACGGAGCACCGGCACCAACCGCTTCGCCACTTTTTATGCATCCCAGAAATGTGGGGAATAGAGCTCGAATTCCACCATGTGACAGCTGTGGAGCTGCTCTCATGCATGAATTACAACTCATGCCTACATGTGTGTATTATTTACGTGTTGGGGAATACATAGCGACTGGGAAATCCGCTGCGGATGAGGGCGTTGATTGGGGTTCGGTGACAGTTTTTGTCTGCTCAAAAGACTGCTCGAAGGATTGTTCGGGTGTGGTGCTGCGCAGGGCCTTTGTGCTTGTGGAAAAGGCCCCGGAGTTGGAAGACGAGGCGAGAGAAACGGATGGGCGACAAAACCTTCGCTCATTTATAAATTCTTCGTGATGATGGAGAAAAAGAGTGCGTGTAAAATATATATTTATTAAATTAATAAACGAGGAAACGGGAAGAAAAAAATAATAATAATAAATAATAAAAATAATAGAAAAAAAGGACGGGAAAGAAGGGGCCACAATCTGTAAAGTAATTGTGTCCTTATTTTGTCCCGTATCTTCCCATATACACACACACACACACACATGTACATTCTCTCTTCCTACTCCATGCTGTGGGACACGATCATGTTCATAGTCTTCTTTTATTTTATTTTATTTTATTTATTTATTATTGTTTGTTGTTGGACCTGCTTGTAGGCGTGGTGTGTGAGGCAGCCACGGATTGTTTTCCCCCCCCTTTTTTTTAAAGACTTCTGCGCCTGGGCTGCTTAAGAAAAAGAAAAAGAAAAAAAGGAAGAAAAAAAAAAAAAAAGAAGGCTGCCCATATCGTTAAAGAAGCGACTGGACAACTGTGCTAGAATTATATCGGGGATATTCAATGAGTCGCGACGCAAAACCATTTTTTAGAAGACCCACACTGGCCGATCTTGTGGCAGGAAGGCAAGGCTCAAATGTATCACAGGAATCCAACTCTGCTGGGACGTGTCAAGGTGTTTCGGTATCCTCCGTGGGTTCTACGGTGCCGCCAGTCTCCGTGAATACCGGAGGTCGCCCAATATATGCCGTGGAGGAAGCAGGGGCTCATGATGATTCCTTTGCAAGGATGGAACAGTCGGGACAATGGAAGCTGGAGAAAATAAACCGAGAGAAACTACACGATATGTTTGTCAAGGAAAATGGTATCCGACGGGATAATGTCATACGGCTTTTAAAAAAAATAGGTATAAATTCCTCACTGAATGATGCAGCACTGCAGGTGCTTTTTAAGGAAAATACACACACCGAGTCTTCCATTTTACCTGAGCAATGGGTGGCTCTTGTAGAGAAACTACTCCGGGTACGGGAAGATGCTACCGAGGGCACGGCGCAATCCAATGAGGTTCTTGCGTCAAAGCCAAGAAATGATGAACAGCCGAAGAGCGTCAAAGCGATGCAGAGGAAGGATACAGTTTCATCACAGAGGAATCGAGAGGTTTTACCTGAGCGTAAAGATGAAAATAAAAACAATGTCAGTATCAACAACTACGTTTTGAATGAGACCAGGGAACATCCTGGTGAAGTATTTGAGAAAAAGTGGATTACCGGAAGTGAGGCGACAGATATTGCCTTGTTGAAGTTGTTTATTCATTGTGGTGCATTAGATCGAAAAGATAGAGGAATAGAATTGTTACCTGAAGATTTTAGACGCGTAACATATCTCCGACGAAATATATTACCTCCAAAACCCATCGTATGGGATGCGACATCTAAAATAGCCGATTGGTGCCTGCAAAATTCGCATTCAACAAGTTATGAAACAGATGATTTATGCATGAAAATGTCAAATTTTCTGGATCTTTTAAATGATGAGTTTCTTGACCTTACAGGTGGAAAAGTATGGAATGACAAGGCAGCGAATTCTTCTCCTCCCACAGTATGCATGGTTCTTGCTTCACTGGCACCTGTGCCACTACAGCGGCTTTTTGGCAAAGAGGTGGTAGATCACCTTTGCAGTCCCTCGACGGTTCAGAACGTATTGAAGGCATTAGGAGGTTCTCGTGGACTTTTTTCAACTTCTAATGAGCCAATGTCTCAAAACGGGAAGGAGTTTGGGATTCCTCCACCATTGCCACCCCCAGCCTCGAATAACCCGCAACGTCCACAGGCCCGTTTATTGCCTTTCTCCTCTTCGAGCGCATGTATAATCGGAATGGGTGGTGGTGGTGGTGAGGGTTGTTTCACTGGCATGGATGGGGCAGGTATTAAGAAAAAATCCCCCTTGGTTTCTTATTCTGTGGGCTCGCGTTCCTCTTCGACGCTGCGGGGTGCAAATGGGAAGAATGGGCAGCCACGATACATGGAACCAAGGCCACTTGACGAAATATCTGCCTCTATTGTTGCAAGATCCAAGGCCCGTAGGCTTATAGATGAACTTCGAAAGAATGCCATTCCCATTAATCGTTACGAGTGTTTTGCACGTATTGATTACGTTCAAAGAGCCATATTTGATGATGCTAGCCTTGGAGAGGAGGAGGAGGAGGAAGAGGAGGAAGTTGGTGGAAATGTTAGTCGTGATGCCGGAGCACGCGCCCATCGACGGCATCGTTACACTCGTTACAGGGCTCGACCGCCAGACGTTACAGGCCCATTGTTACCTGGCATGTATAAGATGGGTGGGCTTGGCCAACCCCTGCAGCGTCGAGCAAGGCAGGAGACATTTGAGCGTCTTTACAGGCTACGCTTTGGTCAAGTGCGTGGGGTAGGCAATGGCTCCGGGTATCGATCCACGTCCTTGAAGAGTGCGGCGCTTTTGGCGTCACGCAGCGCGAGTGAAAGAGGCACACTTGCTCCTGGGCAAATCAACCCAGTGAAAGTGGAGGACTCAAAAAAGGTGGGGTGCGCTGAGGAGCGACCGATGCAACAGGCGGATGATGCGCCGACACCTTTGTACCAGCGACGGCAAATTCGAGGGAAAATGACACGGCGGGGCTCACGACCACCGTTAATGCTGGCCAATTTGTTTGCAAAACAAATTGTCTTTTCTCCACCCAGCTCACAACCACCGACTCCTAATTGTGGCACTGTTTCCACAAGGAAGGGTCAAAAAAGAAACGGTTGATGAATTCAAAAGAGGAGGAATATTATTACGATACTGATAATGATGAGGGAGCTCCGGATAGCGTGCCAATTAGATGATATAAATATATATATATATATATATATATATATGTTCCATTTTTTTTCTTTTTTTTTTCACTTCAACTAGAGAGCTGGCACGTCGTGTAGATTTACAGGCGCGTTGATGTAGCTTCATTGCGGCTAGTTTTTTTTTTTTTTTTTACTTTTGTTCTTTCATTTATTGGAGCGGCAGCAAATGATAGATGTTCTTTGATGAATGCTTTTTTTTTTGTACTACAGATTTTTTCTTTTTTTTTTTTTCTTCTTTGCGTGGTTGGCAAAGTGGGGTGAGTTTGGCCGCTTTTCTTCTGTTTGTTTTTTATTGTTTTTGTCCCTCTCCCTCTCTTTTTGTGTGTGTGTGTGTGGCGACGGAGGCAGGGAGAGGGGGGGGGGGGGGGGGGGGGAAGAAAAGGCACTGGAAAATAAGAGGTATGATTCATTGAGGTTCTTTTATTTTTCTTTTTTGGTGCGTGTGTGAGAGAGAGAGAGAGAGTGTGTGTGTGTGTGTGTGTGTCCTTCTCGCCGACGGCAACGGACTCGGAGGGGCGGGACGGACGTTTTAGCGAAACGTTTGAGAGCGGAGGAGCGGAATGAAGCGACCAGAGAAAGTGGTGAGGAAAATTTGAGCCAAACAAAACATTGAAGCACCGGACTGAGACGGGGACCAAAATGTAACTTGGCACGAGGCATCCCTTTCTATTGTTTATTCTGGGAGGGTTTTCACTTCTCTTCTTTTTTTCTTTTTTTTCCTCCCGTCCGTCGGTGCATGAGACAACAACAACAACAAAAGGGTGTGGGGGAGGGGGAAAGAGAGAGAGAAAAAAAAAAGGAATAAACAGAGGGGAAAGTACATGTCATTGTTGACACGAGTGGCACCGAGTAGGCTTGTGCCTGGCGCCAAGGGGGTCTTCATTACACGTCCACTGAAGAAGTTTACACCGGTGGAAGTTGCGCCGCCGCCTGACGCCATTGCACCGCCGTATTTGGTGAATCTTCTTCGCATGCCGCCCCACAAGATTTCGCTTCGACACTTTTTAGCGCTGCGGCATCAGTTTAGTAGCGGCATGTACTTCAACGTGGCCACATTGGGCGGGTGGTACTTGATTGTGCCTGGCAGCCACGCCCCACTTGCAGACCCCGCGGGACTGCGGGCGTGGCGGGAGCGGCACCACCATCGCTATGAACAGAAAGCCGCCGTGCGAAGAAGGAAGACAGACGAGGTGGTGACGGCGACGCATGGCTCAACTGCCAAAAAAAGCCGAACAACGTTAATGGATTCATGTGATGGTGGCAAGAGGAATTCTTCTACCGCTGTACAGGGCGATAACGATACCAACATGGAGGGAGAGAATGAAGAGAATGAGGAGGAGGAGGTACATGCTGGTCCCTCTGCAACAGCATCCTCTTCTGTCAGTTTCGGGGAGACGGTGTCTCGAGCGTCACTGCTGAGTGAGTCGCGGATTGTTATACCTGAAGGTCACCTGTTTGAGATCAATGATGGGGTTCTGTGGGAAACACCTCCGCAGAACGATCTCGGCAATCCTGCGTACTGGAAGCATCACACGGCGCGTATGCAGTTATACGAAGACACCAGCATAAGCGCAGAGCAGGTAGAGTTCATTGCGTCACCGCTTAACACAGAAGGCATTCAAAATGTCTCTGGCTACACGGAACAGGAAAGGCACGTGCAACAACAACGACTTTTTCAGGTATTAACACACAAGGCCAATGTGAGGCTGAATGTAGATGATAATACACGCCTTTTGACACTCATGCCCATCATTGACCTGAAGGAGGGCGACGAGTTACTGCTTCATTACGGTCGTGAGTGGTGGTCGCAGCGGCTACTTTCCACTCTTTTTATGTCTGTGCCTGACAATGAGATGCGGGATATTCGCTGGATTGAGGCACTCTTTAAGAAGCCGACAGATGTGAGCAAACCATTTCCTCAGCTATGCTCTGCTGTGGCGCGAAGGAAAATGCCGAAAAGGGGGAAACGTGGTGAAGATGGGAAGGCTTCCGATGTAAATGACGGGAGTAACGTGGATGCAGCAACGCAACGGGATAATTTGGTGCTGTACAATGCGGTAACACGTCGTAAGGCTACGGATGCAGAGGCGCTTATATTTGCTGTGCGAAGGAGTTGTGTTAATCGGAATTTTTTTACCGCTCTCGTTGGGACAAGTGGTGCAGGTGTGTTTGATGTGTCAAATTGTGATGACGAGGTGCCACTCCGTCGGTTACGTCTTACGTTGTTACAGTCATTGCACCTCGAGCACGTTTCAGCAGACATGACTGGCGTGCCAGCGGAGAGGTCAGAGGTCCAATTTGCTGAGGATGAGGAGGATGGTTCCCTCATTCTCTGATGGCATGGCTTGCTCGCGACAATTCCTCTTTTAGACGACTTTATTGGCGAGGATACATGCGTGCTGCATGCATGTGTGATGGTAATAACTGCTTTAACTTGATCGATGTGCACATCGTCCTCTTGCAATAAATTCCCTCTCTCTTTTTTTTTTTTTTAAATTATTTATTTGATTTATTTGATTTATTTGATCATCTTCACATGAATAAGTATCGTTTTCTCTGCAGAATAGGAGGGGATAATTATTGCGCGTGCGGTAGAATTTTAGAGGGGACCTCTTTGCTTTAAGGGGAGAGAGAGAGAGAAAGAAAGAAAGAACAAAAAGAAAAAAAAGTGTGTGTGTGTATCTGTGTGGAGGAGGAACACGCATCAAAAAAGCAGGGAGTGAAAAAAAACAAAAAACAGAACAAAAAACGACAACATCCTTAGAAGCTGGCGCCGCAGATTACGTGCGCACACAGGGACAAAAGAAGGAGAACAAGTGGCAGATAAAGGCGGGCTGCGTGATTGGTATCTTTTATTTGAAATGCAAGTGAAGCACTACAAAACGCTGCTGGCTTCTCAGCCAGGATTTGCCCGCGTGCAGGCTATCTGCTGGTCGCCAAATAACAAACGCCTGGCAGTTGCCGACAACAATCGTTTTGTAAACCTGTACGACGAGTTTGGCGAGCGGCGCGACAAGTTTCCCACGAAGGCGGCAGATAACTCGGCTGGAAAGTCGTTTGTGATACGCGGGATGGTGTTTTCTCCGGACAGCAGCCGGATTGCGGTGGCGCAGTCCGATGGGATGGTGGCCATCTACCGGATTGGACTTGAGTGGGGGGAAAAGAAGGCCATTTGCAGCAAATTTCCACAGAGCAATGGGGTCACCTGCGTGTGTTGGCCGAACACGACGCAGGGAGTGGAGCTTGTTGTCTTTGGGACTTTGGAAGGGAAGGTGAAGGTTGGGATTTTGAAATCAAATAAGTCGCAGTCACTCTACGCACATGATCACGCCGTGGTGTCCGTGGCAAATTACGCCGATGGGCAGAAAGTCATCTGTGGTCACTTGGATGGCTCTGTCTATCAGTACACGTTTGATTCCGAGGAGGCAAACGAGGTGGCTGGATCAAAGAAGATTTTTCATCACTCTTGCGCCCCGTATGTTTTGCTTTGGGGGGAACACATTTGTGCAGCGGGACAAAATGGGCATGTCACTTTCTACGACCGCAATGGCCAGAAGGTTCAGAACATTGATTACAAGGTGGAGGAAGAAGGGGAATTCACGGTGGGGTGCTTTAATCCCAGTGGGCAGACGATTGCTCTTGCGTGCCGGGAGAAGTTTCGTCTTTTTGACTACAACCTGCGCTCCCGCAAATGGGAAGAGGGAATTGTAATAAACCTTCCCAATTCTTACAGCTTTTCCGCCATGGCGTGGAAGTATGATGGAAGTCGCATCGTGACAGGAACATTGACAGGAGCGGTAGACATGTTTGATGCCTGCCTGAAGCGGTACCGCCTTCGTGGTGCGTTTGAGTTTACATACGTCAGTCATAATCAAGTTATTGTGAAGCGACTGGCGACAGGAACCCGTATTGTGCTGCGCTCGAATCTGGGCTATGAGGTCCAACGTGTCAATGTCTATCATGACCGTTACCTGGTGGCCTACACATCCACGACTCTTCTTGTTGGTGACCTGATCTCGTGTAAGTTGTCGGAGGTGCCATGGCGATTGTCAGGTCGTGAGAAGTTTGTGTTTGAAAACCCGCAGGTTTGCATGGTATTTGCGGCAGGGGAGCTTTGTCTGATTGAGTATGGCAAGAAAGAACTTCTGGGCACCTGCCGCACGGAGGAGCGCAACGCCCATCGCATCTCTGTCCGCGTACATGAGCCCAACGATAATGGCGGAGGAGGTGAGCAACAGGCACGTAAATTTATCGCTTATCTTATTGATCGACAAACAATTCAAATTGACGATCTTGGAAGTGGGATAACCGTCGCACGCGTTACCCACCAATGCCGGATTGATTGGCTTGAACTCAATTATCGCGCCAACAAGTTACTCTTTCGTGACAAGCAACATCAATTGTTTCTATATGACGTAGAGGAGCAAACCCGCACCACATTGTTGAATTACTGTACATATGTGCAGTGGGTTCCTGGTAGTGATGTGGTGGTGGCACAGAACCGCGTTGAACTTTGTGTGTGGTATAGCATTGATGCCCCTGACCGTGTTGCCGTTGTGCCGATTAAAGGTGAAGTGGAGGGTATTGAGCGTGGCAACGGTAAGACGGAAGTCATTGTGGACGAGGGCATTAACACCGTTGCTTACGGTCTGGACGAAGCTCTTATTGAGTTTGGCACAACCATGAAGGACCATGACTATAACAGGGCATGTGATCTGCTTGATCAGATTGCTCTCACTCCTGAGACGGAGGCTATGTGGGCAAATTTGGCCACCGTGGCACTAAGGGAGATGAAACTACAAATAGCCCAGCGTTGCTACGCGGCCCTTGGCGACGTTGCAAAGGTGAACGCATTGAATCATATCAATGAACTTGCGGCGGCAGCAGCAAAGGCCAGTGATGGCCTTACAGATGGTTACGACCACTACACCGTGCGGGCTGAACTTTTTATGTTGAACAAGGAGTATAAGCGGGCTGAGCAGGTATTCCTTGAAAACGGTAAAATTGAAGAGGTGATGGCCATGTGGGAGGAAATGAATCGCTTTGATGAAAGCATCAATGTCGCTGAGGCACGTGGTTGGCCGGAGTTGGCAAATAAGCGTGCACAATACTACAATTGGTTGATGGAAACAGGCCAGTTTGAGAAGGCCGGCGAACAAAAGGAACGGGATGGCAAATTAATTGATGCCATCAATTTGTATTTGCGTGGCGGCACTCCCTCACGGGCGGCAAATGTCGTTTCGGCCAATGAATTGAGGCCCGAACCACAACTTCTTGAGGCCATTGCGGCCGCACTTTTTAAGGCACAAGTGTTTGAAAAGGCTGGTGATTTCTTTGAGAAACTCAAGATGGATGATCGCGCCATTGAGGCGTACAAAAAGGGTCATGTGTACAGCCGTGCAGTGGAGTTTGCAAAACGGGCTCATCCGGATCAGGTAGCGGCGCTGGAAGAGGCATGGGGTGACTACCTTGTTGGGCAGAAACACGTGGATCAGGCGATTAATCACTACATTGAGGCAAACAAATACGGCAAGGCCGTGAAGGCTGCGATTGACTCCCGTCAATGGAGCAAGGCAGCACACATTCTTGAGGGCCAGGCAGTGGGCGCCGATAATGACAAGACGGTGAAGGGCTTTTACAAAAACATCGCTCACCATTACGAGGAGCTACATCAGTATGGGGATGCGGAGAAGTTCTACATCAAGGCTGGTTCCGTCAATGAGGCTGTCGAGATGTACAGTCGAGCGGGGATGTCCGATCACATGTATCGTGTGGCGCAACGTCATCTCTCACAACAGCAGCTTGTTGCACTGTTTGTGGATCAGGCAAAGCAGCTGGAAACAAAGGGTGACTACGCCGGAGCAGAACGCATTTACCTTAAAGTGAATGAGCCGGACCAGGCAATTGTCATGTACAAAAAGAGTCGTGACTATACAAATATGATTCGTCTTGTTCAGGCCTATCGCCCGGATTATTTGCTCAAAACACATCTTTCCCTGGCGGCTCAGTTTGAGAAGGAGAAGAACTTTAAAATGGCAGAGACACATTACGTGGCTGGAAAAGACTGGGGACGGGCGGTCAATATGTACCGCGACCGTGAATTGTGGGAGGATGCCGTACGTGTTGCCAAGGTGCACGGTGGAGCGAATGCTGCGAAGCAAGTGGTCCTTTCCAACGCCATGGTGGTAGAAGCCGAGGACGGTGTGCGGCTACTGATGAAGTTTTCTCTTGTGGATGCTGGCATTGATGCCGCGTTGGAGGCACAGAAATTTGATTTGGCTTTGCAATGGTCACAGCTTGCACAGCCCGCTAAACTCCCTTATGTGTACCTCAAGTACGCCATGTACTATGAGGATCAAGGGGACTTCCGCATGGCAGAAGATGCCTTTTTAAAGTCTGGTAAACCACGTGAGGCGATTGATATGTATCTGCATCAACAAGAGTTTGAAAACGCCATGCGTGTTGCAGAGGGATATGATCAGACGGCTATCTCTTCTATTCTTCAGGCAAATGGACGGGAACTCTTCCAGAAGGGCAATCATCGCGAAGCGGAGGCTTTGTTTCTCCGTGCTAACACCCCAGAGCCATTGCTGAAAATGTACATGGATAGCCGTCTCTACACAGAGGCTCAACGACTGGCAAAAGAACATTGTCCTGAGATGCTTGGCGAGATTGCAAAGCGCATTGCACTTCAGTCAAATGACCCGAAAGAGGCAGGTGCAGTGTTGGAGGAACATGGTGAGTATCAGCTGGCCGTGGATACATACATCGGCGCCACACCGGAGCGGGTGCCTAATCCTAACGTTTTGGCCAGTCTCTGGGTGCGTGCGGTGAAGGTGGCTCAGAAGCATGATCGTAATATGCTTAAGGGAGTCCTTCGCATTGCCACGGAGAAGTTAAAAGATGCCAAGCGATATGTTGAAGCGGGTAAATGCCTAGAGGACTGCGAAGACTACAAGGGTGCAATCAACATGTATGTACAGGGCAAGAAGTTTGACCTCGCGGAATATCTGGCCAAGCGCATCAGCCCTGAGTTGGAAGACTACGTGAAGCGGGCCATTGTGCAGGACAGCATTGAAAATGGTGGAATGAAAGACGCCAAGGTGGTTGAGGAAATTGATCCAGAGTTTGCACTCAAGGCTTACATTGCCAACAACGACTGGGAGAATGCCATCCGTATAGCGAAGCAATTGACTCCGGAAAAAATGAAATACGTGGCAGGGTTGCAGATGAAGTACCATCTTAACAAAGATGAACTAGCAAACGCTCTTGACGTGGTGGAGGAGTTACCACTTGATACAGGCGACTTTCGCTTCTATGACACATGGTTGGATATGGCCGAGAAACTCGTTTCCATGATGCCACTGAAGGCTGAAAGCAATTTGAAGTTAGATGGCTTCCACAGAAGCCTTATCAATGTCTCAGAGAGCATGGCCACATCTGGACAAAAACCAGAGGATGTCGAAAGGGCAAATGCACTGGCACATATCATTCACGCTTATTACATGGCCCCACGTATGTTGGATCTCTCTTTGGGCGATTACGCAATGAAGCTTCTCCTTGGCCTCCCTCGATGGATTCCGTATATCGCACCAGAAAAGGCTTTTTTTGATGCCGGCATGGCTGCAAAGAATGCTGGATCAGATGCCATTGCGTTTCTTTACCTAAACCACTTTCTTGACATCACGGAGAAGATAGCGGAGGGTGCCACCGACAGCTCGAGCATCGATGACAGCAAATTTGACTGCACAGACTTCCCCAAGAAATACTTACTGCCGAAATCGTCGAGTGTGGATGTGGCGGCAGAGGAGGAAGTCAACAAGTGGGTGTTGACCATTTCCATTGAGAGTAGTTTTGACCCGCACTTGCCAACAACAATGGACCCACAAAATCATGTGGAGATGTTTGAGGGTGCACTGCGGTCTCCTGCGGGAGAAAAATTTCCTGAGTGTGCTGTGACTGGCTACCCAATTATTGGCGGGGGGCTGACACGATGTCGTAACTGCCAGCGACCAGCAAACCCGGAGGATTGGAATCGCTACGTTGTTTTAGGCAAACAGTGCCCATGGTGCGGCGTGGCGGATTCACCAAACTTTTCGATGTAGATATTTGTTCACTGGGAACTGAAGCACCGTCATACTCCCTTTTTTCTGGTTTTTTTTTTTCTTTTCTTGTGATGCCGTGTCTTACCTGTTTTGCCCCGTATTACTGCGAGTGATGCAGCTTGAAGGACGCGTGTTCCTCTTTTTTTTTTTTGGTTGTTGTTGTTTACTTGTTGTTGTTTTTGTTGTTATTTTGATGGAGATTGATAGAGAGGAGGAATGGGAGAGGGAGAGATAGATGGGCCGAAGGAAACAAAGATCATTTATTTTTATTTTATTTTATTTTATTTATTTATTTATTTTTTGCTTTAGTTCGTGGTGCTTTCTTGCTTTTATGCGTTTTCTTGTGGTTCTCTTTTTTTGCCAAAAGAAAAAAAATAAAATAAAAATAAATTTATTATTGTCGAGTTGCGGTGGAAGACGTAGAAGGGTGGGGGCCGAGTGGAGTGGGGAGTGGCCAAGAGACCGCCAACTCCAGAAGAGACATAACAGACACCCACAGGCTTAAATACATACATATATATATACAGCGGGGCAGTATACATTTAAACACAAACACACAAACCGTGCATTAGCGATATTCTTGGCAAAATGGTGCGCTATGCGAAGCGGCCGTGGTACACACCAGTAGGCTTTATGAGTTATGCACCGCATTCATACGGTGCGCTCTTGGTGTTTGTGGGCACGACTGCAGTGTTTCCACTTCGATACAAAATATCAGAGTACTTTGAACGGCAAAGGGACGGTCCTCATGTTGAACTGAGAAGAAAGGCAGTACTCTACTACAACGAAATAGAACGTATGCATCGCCGTCAGGCGTTGCAAAATTTGTCTAGTATGCAGGAAGATGAGAGCAGCCATCGTTTGTCTGCCACACTACAAGGTGAGGCACTGCGTATGGGTCATGTGGATCAAGAGTACAACTACTGGTATGCCCATCAACGTGATGCCCTGCGCGCAGAGAAGTTGCTGGCTGAAGTTAGGGAACTACAGGAAAGAGTGAGTCAAGCACAATAATCATGCGAACAAAACATATATATATATATATATATATATATATATATCTATACAAACTGACTCTTTTTATCCATGTATATTGAGGAAGGGAATTAGGGAAGTGTAAAAATAGGGGTGTTGTTTTCATGTGTACACTGTATCGGGGGTTTATAGGCTGCAGCCATTAGTGGAGGGAAAGGGGTAAAGGATAGAGTGGATTGCTACAAGAAATCTTTGGTCTGGGTGGGTGCACGAAAAAAAAAAAGGGGGGGGGGGGGGGGGGGGGGGCGGGGGACAACAAGGAGCGTGAGAATGTTGGATTTGGGAGTGGAAAAATTGGTAGGGCGTTAAGAAATAATCCCTTTTCTTTTTATATTTCTCCCAGCTGACAATATTTATTTTACATGGGCCATCAGAACCATAAATGTGATCCTCACCGCATTTCAGTGAGGCCGAACATTTTTCATCTTTTTTGATTTTTTTTTTTTTTTTTTTTTATGCGATACGCATGTTTTCTGGTGGTGCGGCAAACGATAATTCTCTTGTGTGTCCTATTATCTTTTTTTTTTTTTTTTTTGGATCTGCCCATGTATTCGTTCCTTATTTTTTTACAAACGTGTACATACACACAAAAGGACGCGAAGAAACTTTATTATTTTTTTCTTTTTTATTGATTTTCTTCTTTTTTGTGTGGAGAGCGGTGATAGAGCGGCGTGGCCGCGGCGTTCACTGCAACGCCTTGTGTGTATTTCTTTGAAGCAACTCACGGGAGTTATTGTGCCTGTGGAAGACGCGGACGGCTGAGGAGTGGAGAGGGAGGAAGATGCAGAGCCTGGCACACACCGCGTACTTCTCCTCGCCGCTGGGTAATTCAGAGTGGCGGGGGCTCAACACACCCTCGCTGGTCGAGCGCCATCTTAACAGTCATGTCGAAAGCCGTCGATCACTGTACCAGAGGGAGGCACCGACGACGGCGTGGGCCTCTGCTTCGTCCTCTTCTTCTTCTTCTTCTTCGGGTGCTGTTGACGGCACTGTTGGGTCTTTTGCGCTGCGTCGCTGTTTGGATCTTTTGGTGCGGGCGCAGAGAACTCAATCCGAGAGTGTGACGATGCTCACAACACTTCGCGAACGTCTATTTCCGACACCCAGACGTGGAGGTGGACCGCTTCATACGCCTGTTGTTGCGTTGGACGATGTGGACCGCGAGGTTTTGCGGCTACGTATTCTTGAGCTGAAACATTCCGGACTCAACCCAAAGCTGTCTGAATCCATTGATAGTGCCCTGCTGCCATTTCAGTCTTGCCTTAGACAAGAGTCGGAAAGGTCTGCGACTGCCAGTGAGACAGGCGGAGTTTCTGAGGCTTTATGGGAGCCCTGCAATCGGGTGGCGTCTCTGCGGGAGCAGTTCATGGGTCTTGCTCAACTGCAGGAAGAGGCGATGCAGTCGCTGGGCATGCAGTTGTCCGAGTTATTTGCAGCCACTGCCGCCAAAAGTGGCAGTCTTTACTACTACCCCGCTGTTATAGAAACAAACGATGGGGATGGAACGCATGGAACCCGCGAGCGGGGTCCACATGATGCGGTTTTACGGTTTTTGGAGCAGCTGGAGGACGTGATGGCTAGTAAACAGCACATTGTTCTCTGTCTGGCGATGGCCCTAAGAGAGATTTATGATTCCGTGGCCCCAACGTCCGCGTTGTCCTTAGGCGTCCTGCCTGTGGCGACGAGCAGAGGAAAGGGAGAAGCTCTCTGCGTGTTTAAAAGGGAGGATTCTGCAAATAACCGCGTGTCTGTCTCTGTTTCACCGCTGAGTACTTTGCATCCCTCATGTTCGACCCCACGCGAGGAGTCCGTGCGGTCGCCAACAGGTGAAACTGACGGGCGGAAGTTGCTGCGACCAATTCACGCTGGTCACGTGCAAGAGTGCCGCAGCGGCAACAGCAATGGACTGCCCGATGTTGACGGCTCGCCATTGCCCAAGTTGTTTGGGTGTGATGTTTCACCCAATGAACCTACATGCAGGGATTGCAGGGGTCGCAGGGAGAAGACGGAAGAGTCACCACCGCGTCAAGAAGATTGTGCGTCGTCTAGTAGTCTGCGGCCGTCGTGGGATTTTGACATTTCACCCGAGAGCGGCAATCAACGTTCGCCGTCGCTTTGCACAGGGGGAATGAGAGCGGTGAGCGCTTCACCACCACCGCCCTTGGCAAGGTGTATTGGGAAGCAGACGGAAGAGACGCTGCAGGCTTCGTTGGATGCAAACTGTTGGCTGCGGCAGAAAAATGAAAAAGGTGAGGGGGAATCAATCGCCGAAGAAATGCCACAACCGCAATCCGCATCGAATTTCTTACCGTCCATGAGCGGGGGAGAAAATAGGGACCATGCACCAGTTCATGGGCGACGACAGAAGGAACCCACAGCCGATATCGCCGCGGAGAACGCGCGGCTAGTGCGTTTGCTGGAAGCAAAGGACAGTATGATTCTTGGTATGCAAGAGCGTTTTCTTGGCGCTGTGCCTTTGCTTGTTGAGCGTTTAGGGAGCAATGGCCCTCACAGCGTAAGAAGCGGCAGTAACAATAGCAACTGTTCTTGTCGTAGTCGATGTTCTTTGACCCGTGGGGATTCTGCTGAGGAGCAGTCATCGACACCACCGCCACCGACACGTACCGCCTCGACATCCACATGTCAGAGAGGAAGTGGGGGTCGGATCGAGGAAGCAGCAAACACGGGGCGAAGCGATGACTTTACTGAGCTCACGGTGCTCAAAGAGAGGTTGGCTGCACATATGGAAGAAAACCAACGTCTGCGTGACGCCTTAAATGAGATGAAAGAGGAGAAGCAACGGTGGAAACGGGAGGCGAGAGAGCTCAAGGAGGAGAATCATGTATGGAAGGAGAGGGGGCGGGAGGCAAAGGTGCGTTGTGAGCGGCTTGAGGATGATATTCTTTTTTTAAAGAAGCGACTCTTGAAGTCTGAGGGGGCGTTAATGCTGAGAGACACGGCATTCACTTCTGTGAAGCGTGATGAGAGGCCACTGTTGAGTACATCTTCAAGCCATCACCTTAGCAGCAATGCCAAGAATGAAAAAACCAACAGGGGGACGGACGGTCTTGTTTCTCGTGACGAGGCAGACGACTCCTTATCGCCTAAACGAGGTCGGAGTCGAACTTTGTCTCCGTCTTTGAAGGTTGGTGTGACAACGTTGCAAACTTCTGCTTCCCTGCAGGAGAAGCGAAATCGTTTGCTTTCGAAGCTTGGGAAGCGCACCGAGGAAGGTACGCTGCCGCAGGCAAATCCTTCTTTTGATGCGTACGAGGAACCGATTGTGGTGGTTTCGCCACTGACAGAAGAGCGCGTGATGGTGGGAGGTGGCGGCGCCGCACCCACAACACCTCCGCCTTCTGCGATCTCCTTTTCGCCGTCGTCTGGGGCGGTCCGGATCGACAGGCGCCTTTCGCCGGAGTATCACTCACCGCAGGCGGAACCTTTTGCGTGCGTGAGGAGCGGCGTCCGTGGCGATGGGGCGGGGAATGCGCGGCTATCCACCGCGGAAGTCGACCGTATTCTTGCGAGTGCGCGTAGCCTTTTGAAGTCGGTTGGCTCCGCACGGAACGGCCATCGCGATTTATTTTTCCCGTCAGCTACCGACAAAATGACGTTTGCCTCCACCTCCGACTCTTCGTGGTCGGGCTGCGCATCCACCATTTCCGGCGACAACGTGCGTCAGGGGAGTGGTGCTGCCGCTTCTTACGCCGTGGCATCCGCGGACGAGGAGGAGCCGCCTCCACCAAGGCGATGCTCCATTTCCCCGTGTTCTTCCGTCAGCTATTCCTCGGCGAAGAAAAGAGCGCAACGGCTCCCTCCTCGTCAACTGGAGCAAAGTGAAACAAATATTGTGAGTGCAACCCAACGCAAGACAAACGCATCATTATCATCACCCTCATTACCCCCGGCGGTACGGCAGTCACGGCAGAAAAATGTGAAGGGGAAATCAACACCATCGCCGGGGGCACAGCGCTCAGCCAAACCGCGTCCACCGACTGCACGTGAGGCGCTCATGCGGGAGCTTCGGGATCAGCTTGATTTGCTGCAGACGCAACACGCCAGTGTTCTTAATCAGGAGGAGCAGCTGCAGCTAAAGCGGAAACAGGTGGTGGCAGCCATTCAGCGCCACAGTGATGGAGAAAACAGCAGCAGCTCCACGAGTGCGGGCAAGAAGCGACTTGCATTGACTGCATTGCTTAAACGATTTGACGCAACCCAAGAGAGGGTTCAAAAGAAGGAGGCACGACTTCGGGAGTACGTGGAGATAGTGAGGCGGCAACTGAAGACGTTAGAGGATGATTTACTTTGACGTGGGAAATAAAATATAGATCTTAGAGCAAAGATGCACAAACACACACACACACGCACAGGGATGCGGTGTGCCCATGCGCAGAGTTATATGTTATATATTCCTCATTGCACGTCATCCATAGGATTGCATTTATGGATGCATTACCCTTTTTTTTTTATGAACGTTTTTTTTCTTTTCTTTTTGCTCTTTTGTAATCTCTGTCCGACGAAGAATGGTGTGTGATTATGTGCATTATTTTTTTTTTGTTTCTTATTTTCTTTGTTTGGATTTGTAAACGTTTTTGTCGTTGTTAACATTATATTACCTCCAAGGCGAGAGTGTGTTGTATCGTAATATAGAGCGCCAACAAACCCCAAAGGGAAGACAAAAGCAACGACACATACACACAAATAGAGGGAGAGAGACAGCAAGAGAGAGAGAGATCGAGGAGTGGTGGTGTTTAGTTTTTTTTTTTTTTTTCCAATTTGCCGGTGTGTGTGTGGGGAGGCCGATGCCGCGCGAGATAGTCTCTATTCAGGTCGGCCAGTGCGGCAACCAGCTCGGCCTCAAGTGGTGGGATGTCATGATGCAGGAACAAAAGGCCAACCCGCAGTACCCTGACGCCCGCGATGCGCTTTTCATTTCTGAGCCTGTTGGCAAGGATGGAAGCGTGACATTAAAGGCACGTTGCGTTGCGATTGACATGGAGGAGGGCGTACTGCGCTCCATGTTACGTGGGCCTTTGCAAGGCCTCTTTGATGCGACCTTTTTTGTCTCCGATGTTAGCGGGGCGGGCAACAACTGGGCAGTGGGACACATGGAGTACGGCGACAAGTACATTGATAGCATCTCAGACTCTGTCCGGGGACAGGTTGAGTGCTGTGACAGTATTCAGTCTTTCTTTGTGATGCACTCACTGAGCGGTGGCACCGGTTCCGGTCTAGGCACGCGTGTGTTGGGGATGTTGGAGGAGGAATTTCCACACATTTTTCGCATCTGCCCTGTAGTGATGCCGGGAGCTGTGGATGATGTGGTGACGGCACCATACAACACCGCCTTCGCAGTCCGGGAACTCATTGAGCACGCAGATGCGGTGGTGCCATTGGACAATGATGCACTTTCCCGCATGGCAGACAGCGCACTTGGGCGAAAGTCCATGCACAATGCAGACGGGGAAATATTACGCGGGGGAGTGCCGGATGTCCACACCTACAGTGTGGCCGAACCGACCAAGACAAAGTTGCCGTATGACTCGATGAACGCAGTTGTGGCACAGCTGCTGAGTAACTTGACCTGCGCGATGCGGTTTCCTGGTCCCTTGAACATGGACATCAATGAGATTACGACGAATCTTGTCCCTTATCCACGCCTCTTATTTTTGACAGCTGCTATTGCTCCACTCAATGTCGCGCGATATTCGGTAGCTGCCGGCCCGCGTTCTATTGATACGTTGCTTGCTTCCTGCTTGGAGAAGGACCACCAGTATGTTGATGTCTCTGGGGGCACGAAATCCGCGCTTACGAAGGATGCTGGCACCTGCTTGGCCACGGCTCTCATTGCCCGCGGTCCGCAGATCACAGTTGGTGACTTGGCCCGTAATATTCCACGTATTCGTGAAAGACAAAAGTTGGTGTACTGGAACGAGGACGGATTCAAGACGGCTCTCTGTAGTGTGAGTCCGTTGGGACACCGGGATTCCGTGCTGATGCTGGCCAATCACACTTCCATTGCTCAGAAATTAGAGACAATATACGAGCGTTTTACGCGGTTGTATAATGTTCGTTCTCACGTACACCACTACGAACGATTTCTTGAGTTATCGTACTTTGATGCCTCTGCAGAGATTCTCTCGACGACGGTGGATGATTACAACTTCTTGAACACGGAGGAGCCCCCGACGGATGTGCCGCAAAGCATGCGGGAATTGGTGTACTACTAAGGCCGAAGGATGTGGTTTCTAAGAAGGAAACACGTCTATGAGGCGGTTTTATTGCCTTAACTTCTCTTTTTTTCTTTCAAGGGAAGTGTTCTGTGTTTGGGCGGAGGTTCTTGTGAGTCTGTTGGCTTCAGTCTGTCCGTCTCTTTCTCTCTTTCTTTGTGTGAGTGACGGGTTGCTCAGATGTTGTTGTTTTCTATGTGCGTTACCGTACATGCATGTGCGACTGTGGTTGTGTGCCGGCACGTTGAGAGCTCCTATTTGGCCGTTGCAGTGTTGGAGATGCAACTGGCTTCTTTTTTTTTTTAATGTTTGCAGCCTGTTTTTTTTTGTTGTTGTTGAGGGGGGAAAGACTTGTACAGCATTCCAGTGAATAAAGGGAAGGTGGGTGAGAAGAGCAACGAAAAACGACGGGGGAGGGGAAAAGAAGGAAAGACGGCACGCACACCCATCGAAGTCATGTCGCAACAGGCGGTTGAGGGGACACCAACACCAACACCAACAATGACAGGGGGAGGAGGAAGAGGAATGACGCCGAAGAGGGAGGTGGATGCCTTGAAGCGCAAGTACATTTTTGTAGACGGCCCTGTGGACCCCGAAGTGGCGCTCATTCGTTACGATCTCCCGTTTGCGCCGTCAGATCCAAAGCGGTCGCTGAAACTCCGCCGGCGCCTCGGACTCCCTCTTGACGAACGCGCCGTCGACCCCAACGTTCGTATCGTGATTGACTCTTTCATCACACCGCGTGCGTGGCATGACGAGGCCGGGGTGCTGTGGGTGCAGCACGGCAGCCCACACCCAGTTTCTCGCACGGAAACCGTTGAGACGCATGATAAGCTTCGCCGTCGCATGCAAGAGCTTGGTGTCCAGCGCACCGGTATCTGTCCACTGCGTTCCCTGCTGTTGGCGGAGTGTTTTCTAGAGGTGATTCGACAAGTGACTGCCGAGTGCTGGGAGCGAGGACTTTTGCTGCTTAAGATTCACACCGAGCGCACGGCCGCTCAGACGGCGCATCGGGAATTATTTGAATCCCGCGTCGGACACGCATTTCGGTTGGCGCTCAAAGGCGAGAAGGACACAAGTCGGGTGCAGCAGGATATTGAGGCCCTGAAGCGGCGAACAGAGGAATTAGCTGAGGAGGAAAAAGTCCTACGGAAAGAGTGCGACGAGCTTGCTTCGAATGGGGAGGAACAGATGTTGATATTAGAGAAGTTGCATGCGGACGAAATAACGGCAATCAAGAAGGAAGGTGTACAGAAGCGTAACCAGCTGGAGCAGATGGTGGCGTTGCCTTTACCCCTTTAGGGTTGGAGGGGAATTAAAGGGGGAAACTCTTGTCTTTTTTCTCAATGCGTGGCTTCTTGGCTTTTCTGCTTTTTTTTTGATTGTTGTTGTTTACCCCCCATTCAACTGTTCCACCTTTCCTCACGTCTGTTCTCTTCGCGGTGGACGATGATGTGCGAGGCGGGAGAGAAGGAACGAAAGGGCGTTTCTTCTCTTCTTTTGGGTTACTTTTATTCCGTTTGTGTGCGCCTCTCTTCTTGTTTGGGGTCCAAGATCCTTCAGAATGTACAGACACGAAAACAAAACAAAACAAAAAAAACAAAGGAATAGAAACCCAAAAAACTTTAGCAATCTTCATTCTATTTGTGTTTTCTTGCGTTTGTTGTATGTGCACGTAATCACTGTAAAATTTTCATTTTTCATTTTTTATTTTTTTGTTCTTCCACGGCCTTTCATGTTGGGCTTTCGGGTGTGTATGTGTATTTGGGGTTGTCTGTGCCTGTAGGGTGTACAGTAAATATTCTGCTCCCTTGAGGCCACAGGGGCCCAAAGCCAGGGCGGGGATAAACCACCCGTGGTCACAGCTCTTTACAAACAGAGTATACAATAGGCAATAGGGCGACATGCTCCTTGCGCAGCGCAAGAAGAGGCAACAGGTGGCAGGTAAAATTGGTCATAGCGATGAGAAGTATGAATTAGGGACCAAACAACACGTGGTCGTGCAGCAGGGTAATAGGGCGCGCCGTTTTCCGCAGCGGCGACCCGACGTGAATCCCATTTCTTGGCAAGCGTTGCCTTCGCAGCCGTCGCATTCGCCGTCGCATTCACCGTCGCATTCGCCGTCACCGCAGCCACATCAACCCATGCAACAAAGGGGACCACAGGTGTCACCGAGGGTAGCCTCAAATGTACCATCTATGAACTTATTGCCACTGGAATGCAATGCCAAATACCACGGGAATGATCCGCTTTTAAAGCCTCTCAATTTCCCTTCCGCGCTTCCTCCACTCCACGCGACGCCTTGGTTGCATAGTTCCACAGTAGTGAATAGGCCCCCGCCGCATATTCCCTCAACACTTGATGCCGCGATTTTTGCTCCCGCGCTGCCATCTGTACCAGGCACTTACAAGGCAGTGCCGGGCGTGCAGCAGACCCTTCCTCCTATGCCATCGGCGTCGCCGCCGCTACTTCCGCCTGTGCTAAAAGACTCCCCGTCACGAGCGGTCTTGTCATCACGTGACCGCCAGTACGATTTCAATACGAATCTTAGGAGTCAATTTGACAAGGACAATATTGACCAGCGCCCAAAGTCACAGTCGGCAATGGGTTTTATTACTGCGTATCCACAGCCAAAAGAAGATGAACTTCTTGCACGGAATCGGGAGCGGCAAAAAGCTATAGAGATCCAAAACGAAAACGCACGCTTGTGTGAGGAGCGACGCCTTCAGAGAGAACGCGAGAAACAGTTGGAGATAGCGGAGCAACGACAGCAAGAGGAAGCGGCACGACGAGAGCGGCAGCGGGTTGCCCAACAGGAACGGTTGGCGATGGAGCGCGAGCGGCAAGAGTCGGGCGAGATTATGAGGGGTGGGAATAAAAGGGTTTTGTCGGGTAAGAGCCGTGGGGCACAATTGCAGGAGGATCTTAAGAAGCAAATGGATGAAAATCCGAGGAGGAAGGATGAGGGGGAGGAACGTCTTCCGGCAATTGGAAGAAAATGGACGGAACGGGCTACTTCTGAGTCGCCGCCTTGCAGTAACGGCGGTGGGGTGAATCCCGCCATTGTAGCTGCGGAGAGGGAGGGGCTGGAAATTTCTTCAAAGAAATCGCCGGAACGGTTCCCGTCCTCGGTTGGGCCTTCAACAAACGGGGGAGCGGCGAATGTGTCGGCTCTGCTCTTTCAAGCCCCTCCGCCCTTTTCATTTGGTCCATCCCTCTACGATCCCACCAGAGCGGTTGGAGCCTTTTCTTTGGCGCCAAATTTTTCTTTTCCATCCGCCACGCCAATATCGGTGCCGAACGTGGAGACAAAAGTAGAACATACAGCCGCTCCCTCGGCTTTGGACGTACCCGTGTGGTCCGCACCGGATCTACCCACGCAATGCAAACCGTCTCCAACCTCGGATGCCGCCCGCTATGAATCTCATCTACACGACATGGTCACTCATCATCGGAATATTCAACGTATGTTAGAAATGGAGATACAACGGAGGCCAGGGGACGCGGTACCGCCACCGCTGCCAGCAGTAACAACGGGATTGCCTTCATCAGTGCCGTTTTCTTCCGCATTTTCTCAGGGCCATCTAGGACAACCAAACCCATTTGTAGTACGGAATGGTCGCAGTGCCGCAGGCGCACACGGTAGTATCAGCAACGAAAATAATGCTGGGGGATCGTCGACTGCGTCGGAGGCGTTTTCTTCGGTGGCGGCGCCAGGGATTTTGAAAAAATCGAGTGAGCCGTCTTCCCGCATCACCGTATTGGGCGTGAGCCCGCCCTCACGTTCCTTAGGGGCAGGATCAATTGGAGCCGTGGCAGCTCCGTTCTCTGGAAAGGCAGACCCCGATGAGCTCTCCGCGGAACCCTCATTTTTTGTTACCGCGTTGCCGTGAGGGTCGAGCCGAAATAATGTTTCCGGCGAAAGAATGAAGGAAAAAAAACAAAACAACAAAAAAAAACAAAAATTAATAGTAGAACTTTTTTTTTTTTGTTTCTGCTGTCACCACTTTTGTATTATATTGATTACTCTTTTTTTTTTTTTTCTTGTGTGTGTGTGTGTGTCACTGCGATTTTTATTGCGTTTTTTTTTCTTTTTTTTTTGTTGTTTATTCATTTCAATCGTGTGCGTACATTTTGTTTATATATTTATATATGTATGTATGCGTGCGCGTTTTGATTTGAGGTTTTGGGAGTGTGAGCAGACGTGTCATTGCTCCTTCTCGCTCTCTCTCTCCCTTTTATTATTGTTATTGTTGTATCTCTTCCCATTGTATTATACGTTGTTTCCGGTTTTGCTTGCGGGAAGGAGTGTAGAAGGAACATCTGCTGTTGTTTTTCTTTTTTTCCTTTTTTTTTTTTTGACGCAATGGAAGGGACCAAATGAGAGTCCACAGGCCACATGAAAATGAGGCGATGTGCCTGCTCCATGCATGCATGTTTGTATCTCTGTCTGCCGCTCGTTGTCTTTTACTTTTTTTTTTTCTTTTTTTTTTTTTTTTTCTTCTTTTTGGCTTCCTGAAGAAAAGGGGCACCAGCAGGTCTTGGGTGCATCTACTTCTTCTGTTTGTTGATTGACCGTCAGGGGCTTTTCCCGCACGTGCTGCTGCCCGACCGCCCAATCAAACAGCAAACCACACAGAAGGGAAGAAGGCAAACAAACAGGCAAAACACACACACCACAAACAAAAGAAAAGAAACAGGGGCCAGAAGTAAGTGAGGGGCATAGACAAACAGCAGCAAGGCAAAGGCACACACACGCAGAAGAAAAGGAGAGGAGGAGGAGGGGCGTAGAGAACCTGTGATTCCCTTTTTTTTTTTTTTTTTTACTTTGCCCTTTGGGATTACATTGTTTTAGGCCTCCCACTCCTACTTCCCCCCTTCCGGGTGTGCACATATTTATTTGGTTTACTTTATAGTGTTTTTTGTTTCTTTGCGGCATATACAAACACAAGTGTCCTTCCCTCATTATTTGGAAAGAAGGCACGGGACGTGATTTTGAGATTAGAGTGAAGGTAAGAAATAAAAGATAAGAGGAGGCGTTTCTGCCTGTATCTTTTCCTTTTTTTTGTACGTGTGCGTGTGGGCGTGGAACAATTCATTATTTCTACACGCAGCAGCAAGAAAAGAGAGAAAAAATAAGGAACAAAAGGGAGACCGGCAGGCAGGCAATTGGACCATAGCCATGGGGTCAGACTACCCTGATGATGGGCATATCTTTGTATGCGTGCGTGTTCGTGATGTCGCCACGGTACCAGGCATGGCAGTTAATAACACCGCCCCACGGCGCTTGATGCGGGAAAACATCAAAGATGCCCAGCGTATTTGTGTCTCCACGCTTGAGAATGTGGTGGTGATGCATGACCCAAGGTCCATTGATGACGCGTCGTGCGTGGCACGGGATGCGGATAGTGTGGTGCAGCTTCTCACCTCCCGCTCCTCAGGGGGGAAGTATAAGAACCTTGCGAGGAAACTCCTGACATCGACGGCAACAGCAAGCTACTTTGAATACGACAAGTGTCTCAATTCCATGGATGCAGACTCCATGCTGCAGATGCCATTGATTCGTGACAGTGACTTTATTCGTCCTCCTGAGTATGGCACACAGGAGGACGTGTATCTCTCTACAGCGGTGCATGCCGTGAGCGCCGCAGTTGATGGCATCAACTCATGCGTTTTTGCATACGGACAGACAGGGAGTGGCAAGACGTTTACATTGTTTGGCGACACGACATGTAGTCGCCGTGACCCTGGCGTGGTGCCACGCACAATTGACGATCTCTTTCAGCGTCTAGAAGGCCTTCGACGTGGGTACCAGAGCAACACCGAGACCGAGTACTCGTACCGTGTTTTACTTTCCTTCTTTGAGATTTACCAGAATGAGGTGTACTGTCTTCTTTCACGCAAGGGTCCACTACATGTCAACTTTGTGCGCGACGTTCTTCGAAAAGAAGAGACCATGACCATTCACAATCTTCAGCAGCAAGCGGTGACGTCGGCGGAGAAGGCATACCCGCTTTTGGAGTTGGGACTGCGCCGTCGACAGACCGGGGAGACGGGTATGAATGCGCGCAGTAGTCGCAGCCACGCCGTGGTTCAGTTCCGCGTCACACAATGGCGCACCAATCGCATTACGAAGGAGTCTGTGGAGTTGAATGCAACGATCAATCTTGTGGATCTTGCCGGGAGTGAGCGACAGAAGACAGCCAAGACGGACGGAAAGAGTCGTGACGAGGGCATCCAAATCAACCAGTCTCTTGCTACGCTGGCACGTGTCATAAATGACATTTCACGCGGGGCAAAATACGTGAACTACCGTGATTCATTGCTGACGATGGTGTTGAAGGACAACTTGGGTGGCAACAGCAAAACGTTTATGATTGCCACGATTGCCCCTGTCTCGTTTTGTTATCAAGAGTCATGCGCCACACTTCAGTACGCGAAGGATGTTCGTAAGATTCGTAACCGTCCTACAGTAAATAGGACGTTTCAAACGCGTTCCAATTTACTGGAATTAAATGCACGGCTCAAGGAAGAAAATGAGCAGCTGAAGCGTCATGTAGAATTTCTCACGAACAAATGTAACGCGGACATGTATGACGCAGAATCCAATGCTGAGGATGTTATTCTTACGCTGGAGAAGGCAACTGGCATGGCGAAGGGATGCGGTGCTGTTTCAATGAGGCAAGGAAAAGTCACCGCGATGGAAGCAGTCATTGCCGCCCCTGCCGTGGGAGCTTCACCTTTGGTTATCACGGCGCACCGAAAGTACGCCAGCGTCGGTGGAATTGGTGGCTCGTGCCTGCAGGGTGGCTGTGTCGGGGTCACATCGCTCACGAAGGAGATTGTACAATTCCACATTGCGGAAATGTTGGGCCGTGCGCAAAAGTCAGACGCTCAGCCGCGGGAGGGAGATCATGAGTTAAGTAACAAAGTAGACTATGGCATCATTGAATTTGAACTTGTTTTGCAGCGGTCATGTGAGCAGCGGTACTGGATGCGACACATTCCATCCGATGACGCCGATGCAGGTATAAGCGATGCGGTAGAGTGTCATGTCAACGGATTCAGATTGAAGAGTGGGGAACGTCGACAGCTGCAGCACGGGGATGTCGTGAGCGTCTTTTTTGACGGTTTGGACGATGGCTCCGAGCAGGATTTGTTAACATTCCATTATGTGGACATCAACTCTCTCTCGCGCGGTGGCAATTCTGGTGCTGGCGTCACAACAGGTGATCTGTCGGTGACATTTCCACTTTCTGAGGTTCAATCGCAGGAGAATGTGGACGTGGGGCAGCTGCTGCGCGAAAGGGCCAAATTACTTGAAATGTTACGAGAACAGTCCAGGACGATCGAATACCAATGCCAACGTGAAGCAGAGTCACGGTCACGGATGGCGTCAATGGCAAACGCTCAACATCGTGAGAAGGACGTCTCACCATCGCCAAGACCTGTCACGCCATTTGGTTTTAGAGAGATGAATGGACCTGCAGTAACGCCTCAGCAGGCAAGTGCAGCAGCCCGTGCCTTTTACCGTTCTTCGGTTTCACCTTTTGTTCGGTATGAACATAGCGTTGACTCCCAGCGATTTGAAGACTGCGTGCAGGAGAACCAAATGTTGTACAAGGGCGTGATGGAACGCAACGCCACCCTTGAGGAGCTCGCACGCCGCCTGGCAGAATTAGAGAATGGTAATGCTTCCCCAAAACGCAGTTCCCCAGCTTTGGCATCCATCAGAAGTGGCACTCTTAAGAATGCATCACCCACGTCGAAGAGGCTGGTCTCACATGAAGTGAGTGAGAGCGAAAGTGACGATAAAGTTAGTCCAAGTGTGTCACCCGTCGCCGCAATGTCGGAGACACATAAGGACATTAATGCCGTCATGAACCACGATGGTGCAATCAACGAGGAGGGACAGGCGGCACTCAAAGAAGAAAATGCACTCACCGCGGATGAAATTCTGCTAAAGCATCGCAAAGATCCCGGGTTGGAGGAGTTTAGCGGGGTACATGTATACTTGTCAACGTCAGAGGGAGTGCGGGAGCGATATTACGCGGCAAAACGTGAGCGTGTGCTCTGCGAGCGTATCTGGTCACTGGAAGAGGTTTTGGAGGACTTGCGTGGGGAGTTGAACCTTGTTGAGAGCGAGTTGCGTATTGCAAAGGACGCGAACACGGAGCATGAACTTCGCCAGGCGCAGATGGAGGATGAAATGAAGGAGGTGTCGAAGGCCTTGCTCGATGCCACGGAGGAGAACGCCACGTTGTTGCGTGAAATGAATTCCCTTGAAACTTTCCTTAATCGTACCGAAGAGGCATTGGCAGAGGCAACCGCCGTTAATGAGGCAGAAATTGAAAAACGTTTTACACACATGGCGGAAGAGATCCGTGCGCTAAAATTACTTGCTCGCATGTGGAAACGACGCGCCATGCAACGTATTGCGCTTGATTTCAGTGACGACAAAAACCACAACAAGGACGAAGGGGGTGGCGAGAAGGTAGAAAACATGAGTGGCCAAGTGCCGTGGGACGACCTGCGGGTGGAGAGCAACGTGGCAAGAGCCAAGAAACTTCTCGGCGAGCGTGGAAAAACCGCCACTGCCGTGAATACGATAGACCACTTTGAAAAGGAAACTGCCTTTGAGTCTGTCGTGGCCCTCGAGACGGTACTGGCGGGGCTTGAGAATGAAAACTTGCGTCTTATCGATGACATCCGGGCCTACGAGGGGGAATTGCAGGGTTACAAGGACCTCGTGGAGCGTTTGCGCCGTGAGAAGGAATTGCTGGAGAAGCAAGAGAGGAATGAAACGAATTTGACAGGAGACGAACTGCAGAATTTTAAAACACTGTACACCCACAAGTGCGAGGAGCTTGCACTGGCGGAGAGGCAGTGTGCGGATGCCGCTGCGAAACTAAAGACCGCAATGCAGAAGAACACGGTTGTGAAGAAAAAATCCGTGAAGAACAGTGACTTACTGCTTAAGGAGCAGCGACGTGTGATTGAGGCGCGACAGGTAGAGTGCGAAAAGCTTTCAGCCGCCCTCGCATCGAGGGATGAGGAGTTGCGCAGTGTAATGGAATTTATGCGACTTCGCGGGGCGAATGAGGAAATTGATGGCTTTAAGGACAATGGTGAATTGCGTGATCGCATTGAGGAGTTGCTTGCGGCGAATATGGACGCCTATGGCGGGGGCAGTGGGTATTCCGCTTTCCCACTGGACTTTCAATTCCCTGAGGAGGTCGTGGCGCTTATTCGTGTGTGCTTACGCATAATGATGGACCGCCTCAAGATTGAGTTGTATGTACTGAACCGCCAAAGCTTGCACAAGTTTGGCCTACTGGTGCCAGCTGTACAACTGCGGCCGGAGGCGCAATTTCACTCCTTCATGCATGAACTGCGCCAGGTGGTGGCAGAGATTGCCGGTAAACCGCAGCGTATTGGCGGCAAATGGTCCGTGGAGGAGAGTGATGTGTTGTCACGCCTCGTTGACCATCGCCGCCGACGGGCCGGTAACGCACTCAACGGCCTGCTCATTTGGTACGACCACTGGGATTTGTCCCCCAAATCCGAGCATGTCTGTTACATGGAACTCATTCGAAACATGGAACATGTGATGCAGATGGCACGGATGGTGCGACAGGAAAGTCTTGTCAACACAAACGCCACGTCCACGCTGCGGCTCATGCTGCCTGGAAAGAACGGTGCCCCCGAAACGGCTTATGTGCCCTCAAGCAGCAAGGATACAAGCGTCACCGACAGTTGTCGCATTCTAGAGAGGCTGTCGGATAAGACGAAGCGCAGCAACCTTGCACGTGTGGTTGGAAGCAGCAAACTTGTCTCTCCTATTCACACATTTCAACGCAGTCGTACCACGGCGTGCTCAGCTGTGTCTCCTCGTAAGGGTGAAATGGAAGCGATGTTTTTCGCACGCAACACCACAACCCTTACTCCTCTGAGATACACGAAAGAGGGGCATTCCCAGCAAAAGTTGTCGTCAGGGAAGGGTACGGCAAAGACTGAGAGTAAGTTTGGACGACGTGCGACGGCGTTGGTGGTACCTGTGTCAGAAGGTGACGTCAACTTTGCGGCAAGTTCGGTGATGGCTCAACATGACTCCTTGTTTAACTTTGCTCGTAATGCGAGTACAATACATCCTCTCGAGACAGAGCACACAAAACCAACAGCGAAGGTTGCATGCTTTGCCCGTGCAATGACCGATGTGACGAGTTTTGCCGCTTTGGCGGAGTTGTGCGGAGGAAAATCCACTCACCCGCCAACACCGCATGGTACGCCACATGTGGGGGGCGCCTCATCGAACCGGAAGAAGAAGAAGACTGCCCATGCAGCGCCATCGGGAAACTCGCTCCGTCGCACAAGTACATCGCATTTCACACGCACACATACGACTGGTGTGCCGCAATTAAGCAGCCGCATCAGTGGGGGACGTTCCGCGACAGGAATGTCCACGCGCACAAATACCGGTGGCAGCTTGGACTCTCCGAATCCCTCAATGCCAGGTTCAGTGCGGATGAAGCCGTTCTACGACCCGCAAGTGTTGAAACATTTGAAGCAACGAAGCAACAGCGCGAGTAATGAGATGTTTCAGCAGCAGAAGCAACCAATGAAACTCACACCGAGCAAGGCGATGACGGGTTTAGCTATGCCACCACGCTCTCCACAGGCGACGTTCTCACGGGCGGCGAGTATATTTGGTAGAAATTCAATGCCGTTGTCAGAAAAGGCGACCCACACGGCGGATGACAGTAATGCCGCTCCTTCTGTTATTTCTTTGAGGCGTTCCACACCACGCGCACTAGAAGGCACACCACTGCGAGAACAGCCACAACAGGACCAGCCAGTTGTCCCACCACTGTGCTTTGACGGCATCGCCAGGTGATTAACGTGAAAGGCGGAAATTGAGTACGTGAGCATACATGTGGTATGATTATATATATGCATATTTCCGTGCATGGTTTCTGACCTTTTTTTTTTTTTTTTGTTTTGAAAGGAAAAAAAAAAAAAAAAAGAAAAAAGAAAAGGAGGAGGGGGTTGTGGGTGTTGATGTTGTTTTTTCTCATGCTGCTACTTCTTTGGCACATTCTCATTTCGGTGGGCCATTTTTTTTGTGGGTTTGTATGGATGGGGGGGGCGTGTCGTGTGTCTTGCCATTGCAATACCTGCACATTAGAACGAAGAAAGGAACACACACACACACACACACACACAAAAAGAAAAATAATAAAATAAAAAAAAGGGAGGGGTATGAATTTTAGCGACGGAGGTGGCAACAAAAAAAAAAAAAAAAAAAGAAGAAAAGAAAAGAAAAGAAAAGAAAAGAAAAGAAAGAGGGGTGACGCCACCGAGCGGAGGAGGAGGAGGAGGAGGACTACTGCCGTGTTCGTCCTGTTTCCCTATTCCCTCCTTTTCCCCCTTCTTTTATCGACGCCCCTCTACGCATTACACACCCGCCATTTTAATTCATGTTTTTTATTTTAATTTATTTTATTTTTTTTTGATTGTTTGCAACGTTAGACTTTTACAGGCAACACGAGGGATTCTGCGCCCCGGGGAGGGGAGTATTTCCCCCTGCGAGGATGAGGGGTGCGATGAGACGTCGTAGAAGAAAAGAAGAAAATAAAAAAAAAAAGTAAATGAAAGAAAAGAAAGAAAAGGAGGCGGAGGAGGAAATTAGAAATGGCTGGCGCTGTTGATATAATTAAGTACGTGCGTGCCCGGACTGAGGCGGGAAGATGGACGTCATTTCAATGGCGCCCTTTTTTTTCTTTTTTCTTTTTTTAATGCTTCCTCACTTGTCTATCCCGTGCCATGTTGCCTTCTTTTTCTTCTTTCTTTATTTTTTCCCTTTTTTAATTGTTAGATATTTACACGCACTGTTTGTTTTTATGTTTGTTTTAAAGACGGTGGGAGAAGAAAACGAAAAAAAAAAAAAGGGTCTCGCTGTTGTTTTATTTATCATTTGTACGCGTTTCCGTGATAGAGTTTGGTGCAACATGCATCGGTGTGTACATGTGTGCCCAATGCGGTACGGTGTCCACGTCTTTTTGTGTATACACGTCCTTCTGTCTTTTGGTTGCGGTGTGCGGCTGTTTGTTTCTTTGCCTCTTATTATATATGTATGTATATATTTCTTTTTTTTTTTTTTGCTGACATCTCCTTTTCTTCTCTTCCTTTGTTTATTTCCCCGTGCACGCTTCCTAAATGCTCCCTGTGCATGGTGACACGTGTCCAATGGCACACACACACACACACACACACACACACAAAGAGACGAAGGAAAAGGGAAACAAGAGGAGGGGCCACGGCACTTTCTTTTACTCATTCTTCCACACTGTGCCCACAGGGGAGAGGAAGAAAGAGTGAGAGACGGTGCAGACACGCACGGAAAGCGGTGAGTTAGTGAAGGTGCATACATGAAAATCAGGGCACAGGACCGCATCACATATCCGGAGGACGTCGAGGTCTCCGTGAAGGACCGCATCGTCACCGTCAAGGGGAAGCGAGGCACACTCACGAAGGACCTCCGCCACCTGCAGCTGGACTTCCGTGTGAACAAGAAGTTCCGCACCTTCACTGCCGTTCGTTGGTTTGGCACAAAAATTGACAACTCGACCATCAACACGGCACTTTCACATGTGCGCAACATGATTACGGGTGTGACAAGGGGCTTTCGTTTTAAGATTCGCTTCGCCTACGCCCACTTTCCCATCTCAGTCTCCGTGGAGAACCAACTTGTGGAGATTCGCAACTTCCTTGGCGAGAAGCGTGTTCGCCGGCAGGTTGTTGCCGATGGCGTCAAGGTCTACCGCACGGACCCCACCGTTGTGAAGGACGAACTCGTGCTGGAAGGCAATGACTTGGAGGAAGTCTCGCGCGAGGCCGCCGTGATGCATCAGCTCTGCCTGGTGAAGAAAAAGGATATCCGCAAGTTCCTGGACGGCATCTACGTGCAGACCAAGACCAACGTCGTGGCGGAGGAGTAACCATGTTGTCGCATCGTGCAGAAAATTGGCTCAGGGCTCTGTATTTCCTTCAGACTTTGTCGGTTGTTCATTTCTTTTTCTTTTTTTTTTTTCGTTTTAACTCTTTTTTTTTTTTTTTGGCGTTGGTGGACTGCACCCACCCACCAAAAGATTAAAACACCCTCCCCACACACACACACACGCAACGCATGAGGCCGTTGCTTTTGCAACCGCTGTCGTTTTTTTAACATGATGGTGTTCAGTGACTTTTTTCCCTTTTTTTTTGTCATTTTTACTGTTGCCATTGCCACCGCTTTGCCGGCAGACGGAGAAACCATTTCGCTTCGAGGGAAGTCATGACAAAGGCGAACGGACAACACGCAGCCCGCAAGCTTGTGCGCCTGCGTCGCAAGAACCGCTGGGCCGACAAGGGCTGGAAGAAGTCCCACACCTTCGTGGCGCAGAAGGCCAATCCCTTTGGCGGTTCCTCCCACGCGAAGGGCATCGTGCTGGAGAAGATTGGCGTTGGTGCAAAGCAGCCGAACTCTGCCATTCGTAAGTGCGTGCGCGTGCAGCTGATCAAAAACGACAAGAAGATCATCGCCTTCGTGCCCAATGACGGCTGCCTGCACTTCATCGAGGAGAACGACGAGGTTCTGGTGTCTGGATTCGGCCGTTCCGGCCACGCCGTCGGCGATATTCCCGGAGTGCGTTTCAAGATCGTGAAGGTGTCGAACGTCGGCCTCTACGCCCTCTACCGCCAGAAGAAGGAGAAGCCGCGCAACTAACGTGCGGCACGCCAACGTGAGCCGCAGCCGCCTCAACGACAAGAGCGGCTCGTTGGTGTGAGCCTTGCCGCATCTTGGCGCGTGATGAATTTAGTGGGTGTTTTTCCGTCAAAGTTGAGTACTTTTGTTTTGTGCTCTTTTTTTTTCTTTTATTTTTGTTTTCGCAGACCTTTGTGGCCTCGTTGACTCCGCTTTTGCCGCTGCATGACGCGCAGTTGAGAGGCGTGTACTGTCCCAATTTGCATTTTGAATTTCCTCTGCGACACTTCTTTTTTCTTTTTTGTTTTCTGCTTTTTTTTTTTGTGCTTTGTTTTCTTCCTGCGTTTTCACTCCCGGCAGAAATCGGGGAAGTCATGACAAAGGCGAACGGACAACACGCAGCCCGCAAGCTTGTGCGCCTGCGTCGCAAGAACCGCTGGGCCGACAAGGGCTGGAAGAAGTCCCACACCTTCGTGGCGCAGAAGGCCAATCCCTTTGGCGGTTCCTCCCACGCGAAGGGCATCGTGCTGGAGAAGATTGGCGTTGGTGCAAAGCAGCCGAACTCTGCCATTCGTAAGTGCGTGCGCGTGCAGCTGATCAAAAACGACAAGAAGATCATCGCCTTCGTGCCCAATGACGGCTGCCTGCACTTCATCGAGGAGAACGACGAGGTTCTGGTGTCTGGATTCGGCCGTTCCGGCCACGCCGTCGGCGATATTCCCGGAGTGCGTTTCAAGATCGTGAAGGTGTCGAACGTCGGCCTCTACGCCCTCTACCGCCAGAAGAAGGAGAAGCCGCGCAACTAACGTGCGGCACGCCAACGTGAGCCGCAGCCGCCTCAACGACAAGAGCGGCTCGTTGGTGTGTAGAGGAAATGGCCTTCCCCGACGGGTTTCACCATTTTTTTTTTTTTTCATTTAAGTAGTTTCCAAAATAAAAAAAAATACAATTTAAAAGGTTTGTATTTTTTTTATTTTTGACGTTTGGGGAAGGTTGTGCCGTCCCCCTCTTGCCACCGCCGCCTCAGTGCGTGCGTGCATGAGTGCTGGCGATGCGCACTTCTTCTCATGGCCCCCCGTTGAGCAGAAGTGATGCGTGATGAGGGAGAGTGGGGACGGAGATGCTTGTTTGGTTCATTTGTTTTTTTTTCTTTTCTTTTCCTTGTCTTTTTTTTTTCTTTTTCTTTTCCGTGAGGGAGAAATAAAGGAGGCGAGGGACGGGGCGTCTGTGTATAGAGGGAATTGAGAGAAAGAGAGAGAGAGAGAGGGTCGACTTATTTGAACGGTGCGTTGGACTGTTTCTCTTCCTTTTCGTGCGTGTGTGACTTGGCGTGGGCGTCCATACGAAGTGGGGTGGGGGGGTTATAAAAGCCACAACCAAGGAAGAAGAAGAAAAAAAAAGAAAATAAAGATAAAAATAAAACCGACAAGGGAGGTGAAAAGAAGAAAAGAAAAATATATACATATACATATATACACTTAGTTAAAGATATTCCTTTAATGAGCACTCGATACGAGCGACAGGAGAAGATTGGTGAGGGAACATATGGTGTGGTGTACAGAGCTCGAGACACAGCCACGGGTGCCACTGTTGCATTGAAGCGCATTCGTCTTGATACAGAAGAGGAAGGGGTGCCATGCACTGCCATTAGAGAGATTTCACTACTGAAAGAACTTCGTCATGCGAATATCGTGAAGCTGCTTGACGTGTGCCATAGCGAGAGCCGCCTCACCCTCGTGTTTGAGTACATGGAGCTGGACTTGAAGAAGTACATGGATCAGGAAGAGGGCAATTTGGATGCGGCCACCATTCAAGACTTCATGCGGGACCTTTTGAATGGAGTGCGATTTTGTCACGATCGGAATGTTTTGCACCGGGATCTTAAGCCACCGAATTTACTCATTTCCCGTGAGAAGAGCCTTAAACTGGCAGACTTTGGTCTGGGACGTGCGTTTGGCATTCCCGTGAAGAAGTTCACGCACGAGGTTGTGACGCTCTGGTATCGTTCCCCGGATGTACTGCTTGGCTCCACACAATACGGAACTCCTGTGGACATATGGTCCGTCGGATGCATATTTGCAGAGATGGTCATTGGCGCCCCGCTCTTTGCTGGGAAGAATGACGCAGATCAGTTGCTTCGCATTTTTCGTTTTTTGGGGACACCAAACAATCAGGTATGGCCTTCCATGAATCAGTACCCCAATTCCACTAACATGTTGTCTAAGCCCGAGTTCCTGCAGAACCTCGCGGCGGAATGCGAGACGCAGTTTCGCACGGTGCCAGCGTATGCGAAGCTCGGCCCGGAGGGAATTGATCTTCTTCGCCGCTTGCTGAAGTACGAACCCAGCGAGCGTCTTACAGCCGCGCAGGCACTTGAGCATCCGTACTTTTCCGTGGAGTTTTGAGCAGCAACAGCAGCAGTGGATGGATGGATGGATGCCTGATAAATGGTGGCGCAGGGAAGTGTGTGGTTGCATGTGGATGTGAATTTGGGCGGGACAAGAGGGAAGTGCCACTGAAGAGACACAATTGCTGAGGCGGGGAGGGGAGGGGGACCAGAACTACAAACAACTCATGAATTCAAAAAAAAAAAAAAAAAAAAAAAAAAAGAGGAATGAGGAATATATAAATAAATATATTTATTTGTTTGAAGCATAAGATCGACAAGAACTCACCTCAAAAAAAAAAAAAAGCCTTTTTTTTTTGCTTGCACGGCGGATGCGGAAATTATTGCGTTTCCCCTCCATCTTCCTCCTGGACGGTGGCTGATGAGGCTCATTCTTTTGTGTTTCTTCTTGCGGGTTTTCTTCTTTTTTTTTTTTTTTTTTTAGTTTGATGGAGTCTTTCTCTTCCTCCCTCTCTCTCCCTCTCTTTTTTTTTTTTTTTTTGTTCTCCTGTTGATCTAAAGGCACATTTATATATATTTATATTTACATACATTTGCATTCATGTGTGATTCTCCCCGCCTGCGAGATGTCGGTGTGTTTTGCGGCAATGGTGGTGGTGAGGACGACTTGAGGAGGCCCCAACGTCGAACAATAAAAAAAAAAAAAAAAGGAAAAACACAGGCATGAGAAGGTGATATATTTTTATTTTTATTTTTATTTTTATTTTTATTTTTATTTTTATTTTTTTTTATTGTGTGGGCGTCTTGTTTTGATTATTTGTTTCCCCTCCCCCCCCCTCTCTCTCTCTCTCTCTCTTTCTTTTCTTTTTTATTTATTTGCATGCTTAAAAGCAAATACACGGCACCACTGAGGGCAGTTAAGCGCAGACTTCCAAGAGAGAGAAAGAAGGAAAGAGACAAATAACAGAGGGGGAGGAAAACTAAAAAGAGGATTTAAAAAGAAGAAAAAAACAAAAAAAAAAGAAAAAAAGAGAGAAGAAGACACACGCAGAAATAGAATATAAAAATAAATAAATAAATAAATATATATTTAAAGGGTAATAACTTTAAAAAAAATTTTTTTTTTTTTTGAACAAATTGAGAGGGATTATTATGCAGGCGATGAAGAAGGGGAACGAAAACAAAAAGGACACAAACACGCAGACGGATGTCCGTCTAAGCAACATCACATCAGCAAAGGCTGTGGCGGACTGTGTGCGCACCTCCCTCGGCCCACGTGGCATGGATAAGATGATTGTGGAGCCACGCGGCGAGGTACTCATCAGCAACGATGGCGCTACCATCTTGTCAAAGCTACAGGTGACACATCCATGCGCCAAGATGTTGGTGGAGCTCTCCAAGGCACAGGACGTGGAGGCGGGTGACGGAACGACAAGTGTTGTTGTGCTTTGCGGTGCCCTTCTCCGCACCGTGGAGGAGCTGCTGATGAAAGGCATTCACCCCACGCAGATATCGGAGTGCTTTAACGATTGTGCCAAGATGGCGGAGAAGATCCTTGAGGATATGAGCATTAATATCGAAATAGAGGATCGTGAGACGCTCATCAAGGCTGCAATTACGTCATTGAACTCCAAGGTCATCTCACAGAACAGCGACTTGCTAGCTCCAATGGCTGTGGATGCCGTGCGAAGAATTATGCGTGACAATGGTGATGTGGATTTGCGTGATGTGCGTGTTGTCACTTCTCTCGGTGGTACTATAGATGACTCTGTACTGCTAACAAATGGCATGGTGTTCAAGCAAAAGGCCTCACATGTAGCTGGTGGACCAGTCCGTATTACAAACGCGACAATAGCTCTTATTCAGTTCCAGTTGTCGCCTCCAAAGACTGATATGGAGAGCACCGTGACAATTAATGAATACAGCCAAATGGATCGTGCGCTGAAGGAGGAGCGCAAGTATTTGCTGCATCTCTGCAAGAAGATTAAGGACGCCGGGGTGAATGTGTTACTTGTGCAAAAATCTGTTCTCCGCGACGCCGTCACCGTTCAGAGTCTTGACTTTCTTGCCAAGATGAAAATTATGGTGGTGAAGGACATTGAGCGCAACGACATTGACTTCATCACGAAGACGCTCGGGTGCCTCCCTGTGGCGAACATAGAGAACCTGAAACCAGAAAAATTTGGCCACGCCGACCTCGTCATGGAGGAAAACACACCAAGTGGTAAAATCATCCGTGTCACTGGAGTGCAGACGCCAACAAACACAATTGGCCGTCAATTGTTTGGCAAGACAGTCACGTTTTTTCTTCGAGGAAGCAACAGCATGATCCTTGAGGAGGGCGAACGCGCTCTGCACGACTCGCTTTGTGTTATTCGCTCTATTGTGAAGAGGCGTGCAATCATTCCTGGTGGCGCCGCCGGTGAGACGGAGGTATGCTTACAGCTCGGCAAGTACGCGCGTGAGCGGGCACAAGGTACTCAGACATTCTGCATGCGTGCCTTTGCGGATGCATTTGAAGTCATTCCATACACGCTTGCTGAGAATGCAGGGCTACAGCCTATTTCTATCGTCACGGAGCTCCGTAATGCCCATGCGCGTGGTAACAAGAATGCGGGTGTAAATGTGCGCAAGGGCTGCGTAACGGACATGGTGGAGGAGAACGTTGTGCAGCCATTGCTTGTCTCAACCTCTTCCGTACGGCTGGCGGCGGAGTGCGTGATGATGATTCTGAAGATTGACGACATCATCATGACTCGCGCGTAATAATAATACACACACATGCTTCTTTTTCGCTTATTGTGTGTGTGTGTGTGTGTGTGTGTGTCATGGTGTTTTTGAGCTTATGGGCGGGGTCGGAGAAAATGCCTGCGGCTTGCAACAGAGGGAAGTAATAAATGTGGCGGGTAGGGGCAACAGAAATAAAAAGAACTCAGGAAATCAACAGCGGCAAAAGCTCACATGAAAGGGAAAGAAATAAAGAAGAAAATTGGGGAAGAGAAAAGAAGGGAAAAAAAAATTAATGAAACGCACCAGGAATGCCACGAGCGGCAAAAAAAAGGGAAACATACACACATGCACCTCAAGGGTCTCATGTCTGTTACCACCGTTATTTTCTCACAAACACAAATCGAATAGCTGTATGTTGGAATAAATGGGAAACAAAAAAGAACATTTTTTGCATCATCCACATTCTTTCGGTGCATTTTTTTACATACTTTTATTTCCTTCTACGCGTGCATGCGTTTGTGCGTGTTTGTGTTTAGAACGGATCAAGAGCGAGAGGGGGCGGCGGAAATGATGTTTGCTGCCACCAAAGAACCCATATTTGTTCTCTGCGGGGATAAAGAACGAAGGAAAGGAGAATAAGTCAGGCAGCCCCCTGCACCATCTGTTCCCCACACAAGGAGCGGGGAGAGCAAAGGGGGGTGCACGCGAGGTAAGGGCTCAGGGGAATCAGGGGGCGGGGCGGTGGTCATCTTCCATGGATCTCTCTCTCTCTCTCCCTCCACCTGTCAAGCAGTAAGGCACATGCAACTACATATACTTTATTTTCCTCTGCGTGCATGCAGCGACACACAAAAACCCACGTGCGTGAGCGTTGGGTTGCCCGTTGCCGGTCCCCCGACTGCTCTCCTCCCCTCCCCCTCTTTTTATTCTTCTCTTTGGGTTGGGCTGGCCGCAGGTTTTGTTCACGCGAGGAAGCGAAATTTGATACAGTTAGAGAACGTAACTTGAAACTACGAGGAGCACTAAGCAAGCGAAGGAAAAGACTCTGCAGGATGGCACGCCCTTTGATTTATCCAATTCTTTCCCTTGTGGCTGCCGCTACACTGGTGACGACGGCGGTGGAGGCCCTTTACGTCGTGCCACAGGGACGGCTGCGTGAGACGGGCTCCGGCTGGCACCCCTGCGACCCGGACGTGCCGCAGTGGAGCGGCTACTTTGACATTCCCGGCCGAGAAGGCGACAAGCACTACTTTTACTGGGCATTTGGGCCCCGCAACGGGAACCCAGAGGCCCCTGTGCTGCTTTGGATGACGGGTGGGCCGGGGTGCAGCTCCATGTTTGCGTTGCTGGCGGAGAATGGACCGTGTCTGGTGAATGAGACCACAGGGGATATCTACAAAAACAACTACTCATGGAACAATGAGGCATATGTGATTTACGTTGACCAGCCTGCAGGAGTGGGGTTCTCATACGCAGAAGTGGAAGACTACGACTCAAATGAGGAGGAGGTTTCGGAGGACATGTACCACTTTCTCCAGGCGTTTTTTGGGGCCCACCAAAAACTGCGGAAGAACAAACTCTTTGTTGTTGGCGAAAGCTACGGGGGACACTACGCCCCTGCGACGGCGCACTACATCAACAAAGCCAATCGCGAACATGTGGGTCTTCCCATCCGACTTGCTGGTCTTGCGGTTGGCAACGGCCTCACAGACCCACACACACAGTACGCTGCGTATCCGAGTTTGGCATGGGGGTGGTGCAGGGAAAAGCTTGGAGAGCCTTGTGTCTCTGAGGAAGGCTACCAACAGATGAGTAGCATGGTGACCCCATGCCAAAAGGCCATTGAAATTTGTAACTCCGACAACAATTTTATTGCGAAGGCGGCCTGCGTCACTGCAAGAGTCCTCTGCAATCCAATCATTGGGGTCTACAGCGCCACAGGGCTCAATAACTACGACATCCGCAAGCCGTGCATTGGGACCCTTTGCTACAATTTTGACGCCCTGAATGCATTTATGAACCGAGAGGATGTGCAGAGCTCTCTTGGAGCGAAGCGACAGGTGTGGCAGTCATGCAACATGGAGGTCAACCTAATGTTCCTGATGGACTGGTTCAAGAACTTCAACTACACCGTGCCGACTCTTCTTGAGGACGGTGTTAGTGTGATGATTTACGCTGGCGAAATGGATTTTATCTGCAACTGGATCGGCAACAAGCAATGGACGACAGCACTGAACTGGCCTGGCAAAGCGGTGTTCAACGCAGCCCCCGACGAGCCATTCCGGGCTCCCGACGGCACTGTGGCTGGGCTTGTCCGCACCGCCGCGGCGGCGTCGACGTCGAACCTGACCTTCGTGCAGGTGTACAACGCGGGACACATGGTGCCAATGGATCAGCCAGCCTCTGCCTTTGTGATGATAAGCAACTTCCTGCAAGGCAGACCCTTCAATTGACGTGGACTGTTGTTTTCTTTTTTTTTTTTTTACTTTCTTGTTTTGCTTCGGCTTGTTTTTTTATGGACGCTGGCTAATACGCATGAAACTGGCTCCGGGGAGGAGAGAGATTGCGTGCATGTAGAGGAAAAGACGGTAGTAAATATATTGGGGAACGACAAATCCAGTACGAGTTTTATAGGAGAATTCAATTAATTTAGGGGCGGCCTCGGAATGCGTTGTTTGCATTTGCACACGCGCGTAACGAATCCACGGCAGTGAAGATGCCACCCCCGGCGGAGCGGGCGATGTTCTGCGGAGAAAAAGGTGAAAAGGAAAAATAATGGGAGAGAAAGCGACCGAGGTGGTGAATTCTTCGTGTGGCACCACCCACCCCATTTATTGACGCAAGTGTAGTATTTTACTTTTTTAATTACGATCTGCATGTGTTTGTGCGTGTTTGTGTTTAGAACGGATCAAGAGCGAGAGGGGGCGGCGGAAATGATGTTTGCTGCCACCAAAGAACCCATATTTGTTCTCTGCGGGGATAAAGAACGAAGGAAAGGAGAATAAGTCAGGCAGCCCCCTGCACCACCTGTTCCCCACACAAGGAGCGGGGAGAGCAAAGGGGGGTGCACGCGAGGTAAGGGCTCAGGGGAATCAGGGGGCGGGGCGGTGGTCATCTTCCATGGATCTCTCTCTCTCTCTCCCTCCACCTGTCAAGCAGTAAGGCACATGCAACTACATATACCTTATTTTCCTCTGCGTGCATGCAGCGACACACAAAAACCCACGTGCGTGAGCGTTGGGTTGCCCGCTGCCGGTCCCCCGACTGCTCTCCTCCCCTCCCCCTCTTTTTATTCTTCTCTTTGGGTTGGGTTTGCCGCAGTTTTTGTTCACGCGAGGAAGCGAAATTTGATACAGTTAGAGAACGTAACTTGAAACTACGAGGAGCACTAATCAAGCGAGGGAAAAGACTCTGCAGGATGGCACGCCCTTTGATTTATCCGATTCTTTCCCTTGTGGCTGCTGCTACACTGGTGACGACGGCGGTGGAGGCCCTTTACGTCGTGCCACAGGGACGGCTGCGTGAGACGGGCTCCGGCTGGCACCCCTGCGATCCGGACGTGCCGCAGTGGAGCGGCTACTTTGACATCCCCGGCCGAGAAGGCGACAAGCACTACTTTTACTGGGCATTTGGGCCCCGCAACGGGAACCCAGAGGCCCCTGTGCTGCTTTGGATGACGGGTGGGCCGGGGTGCAGCTCCATGTTTGCGTTGCTGGCGGAGAATGGACCGTGTCTGGTGAATGAGACCACAGGGGATATCTACAAAAACAACTACTCATGGAACAATGAGGCATATGTGATTTACGTTGACCAGCCTGCAGGAGTGGGGTTCTCATACGCAGAAGTGGAAGACTACGACTCAAATGAGGAGGAGGTTTCGGAGGACATGTACCACTTTCTCCAGGCGTTTTTTGGGGCCCACCAAAAACTGCGGAAGAACAAACTCTTTGTTGTTGGCGAAAGCTACGGGGGACACTACGCCCCTGCGACGGCGCACTACATCAACAAAGCCAATCGCGAACATGTGGGTCTTCCCATCCGACTTGCTGGTCTTGCGGTTGGCAACGGCCTCACAGACCCACACACACAGTACGCTGCGTATCCGAGTTTGGCATGGGGGTGGTGCAGGGAAAAGCTTGGAGAGCCTTGTGTCTCTGAGGAAGGCTACCAACAGATGAGTAGCATGGTGACCCCATGCCAAAAGGCCATTGAAATTTGTAACTCCGACAACAATTTTATTGCGAAGGCGGCCTGCGTCACTGCAAGAGTCCTCTGCAATCCAATCATTGGGGTCTACAGCGCCACAGGGCTCAATAACTACGACATCCGCAAGCCGTGCATTGGGACCCTTTGCTACAATTTTGACGCCCTGAATGCATTTATGAACCGAGAGGATGTGCAGAGCTCTCTTGGAGCGAAGCGACAGGTGTGGCAGTCATGCAACATGGAGGTCAACCTAATGTTCCTGATGGACTGGTTCAAGAACTTCAACTACACCGTGCCGACTCTTCTTGAGGACGGTGTTAGTGTGATGATTTACGCTGGCGAAATGGATTTTATCTGCAACTGGATCGGCAACAAGCAATGGACGACAGCACTGAACTGGCCTGGCAAAGCGGTGTTCAACGCAGCCCCCGACGAGCCATTCCGGGCTCCCGACGGCACTGTGGCTGGGCTTGTCCGCACCGCCGCGGCGGCGTCGACGTCGAACCTGACCTTCGTGCAGGTGTACAACGCGGGACACATGGTGCCAATGGATCAGCCAGCCTCTGCCTTTGTGATGATAAGCAACTTCCTGCAAGGCAGACCCTTCAATTGACGTGGACTGTTGTTTTCTTTTTTTTTTTTTTACTTTCTTGTTTTGCTTCGGCTTGTTTTTTTATGGACGCTGGCTAATACGCATGAAACTGGCTCCGGGGAGGAGAGAGATTGCGTGCATGTAGAGGAAAAGACGGTAGTAAATATATTGGGGAACGACAAATCCAGTACGAGTTTTATAGGAGAATTCAATTAATTTAGGGGCGGCCTCGGAATGCGTTGTTTGCATTTGCACACGCGCGTAACGAATCCACGGCAGTGAAGATGCCACCCCCGGCGGAGCGGGCGATGTTCTGCGGAGAAAAAGGTGAAAAGGAAAAATAATGGGAGAGAAAGCGACCGAGGTGGTGAATTCTTCGTGTGGCACCACCCACCCCATTTATTGACGCAAGTGTAGTATTTTACTTTTTTAATTACGATCTGCATGTGTTTGTGCGTGTTTGTGTTTAGAACGGATCAAGAGCGAGAGGGGGCGGCGGAAATGATGTTTGCTGCCACCAAAGAACCCATATTTGTTCTCTGCGGGGATAAAGAACGAAGGAAAGGAGAATAAGTCAGGCAGCCCCCTGCACCACCTGTTCCCCACACAAGGAGCGGGGAGAGCAAAGGGGGGTGCACGCGAGGTAAGGGCTCAGGGGAATCAGGGGGCGGGGCGGTGGTCATCTTCCATGGATCTCTCTCTCTCTCTCCCTCCACCTGTCAAGCAGTAAGGCACATGCAACTACATATACCTTATTTTCCTCTGCGTGCATGCAGCGACACACAAAAACCCACGTGCGTGAGCGTTGGGTTGCCCGCTGCCGGTCCCCCGACTGCTCTCCTCCCCTCCCCCTCTTTTTATTCTTCTCTTTGGGTTGGGTTTGCCGCAGTTTTTGTTCACGCGAGGAAGCGAAATTTGATACAGTTAGAGAACGTAACTTGAAACTACGAGGAGCACTAATCAAGCGAGGGAAAAGACTCTGCAGGATGGCACGCCCTTTGATTTATCCGATTCTTTCCCTTGTGGCTGCTGCTACACTGGTGACGACGGCGGTGGAGGCCCTTTACGTCGTGCCACAGGGACGGCTGCGTGAGACGGGCTCCGGCTGGCACCCCTGCGATCCGGACGTGCCGCAGTGGAGCGGCTACTTTGACATCCCCGGCCGAGAAGGCGACAAGCACTACTTTTACTGGGCATTTGGGCCCCGCAACGGGAACCCAGAGGCCCCTGTGCTGCTTTGGATGACGGGTGGGCCGGGGTGCAGCTCCATGTTTGCGTTGCTGGCGGAGAATGGACCGTGTCTGGTGAATGAGACCACAGGGGATATCTACAAAAACAACTACTCATGGAACAATGAGGCATATGTGATTTACGTTGACCAGCCTGCAGGAGTGGGGTTCTCATACGCAGAAGTGGAAGACTACGACTCAAATGAGGAGGAGGTTTCGGAGGACATGTACCACTTTCTCCAGGCGTTTTTTGGGGCCCACCAAAAACTGCGGAAGAACAAACTCTTTGTTGTTGGCGAAAGCTACGGGGGACACTACGCCCCTGCGACGGCGCACTACATCAACAAAGCCAATCGCGAACATGTGGGTCTTCCCATCCGACTTGCTGGTCTTGCGGTTGGCAACGGCCTCACAGACCCACACACACAGTACGCTGCGTATCCGAGTTTGGCATGGGAGTGGTGCAGGGAAAAGC
>NW_001849401.1:0-71755 GCF_000209065.1 Trypanosoma cruzi
CTAACCCTAACCCTAACCCTAACCCTAACCCTAACCCTAACCCTAACCCTAACCCTAACCCTAACCCTAACCCTAACCCTAACCCTAACCCTAACCCTAACCCTAACCCTAACCCTAACCCTAACCCTAACCCTAACCCTAACCCTAACCCTAACCCTAACCCTAACCCTAACCCTAACCCTAACCCTAACCCTAACCCTAACCCTAACCCTAACCCTAACCCTAACCCTAACCCTAACCCTAACCCTAACCCTAACCCGCACACGCGTGCTCAACCATACAAATTGGCCGTGGCGGATGATCGCGCCCAACGCTCCGGTAAATCACGCCCAGCACTCATATAACGAAAAGCATGGTCAAATACATCCCACAACGGCAATAAGTCTATACTAAAAAGACGCGGCCTTTCACAGCAGTTGTGGCTCACTGTGCGCGTAAACTGCGAGACAGTCCTCCACACAACAAACGCACACACCGCCAGCAGTCACCCACAATGGAAGATGAGAAGCGACACAGCGCCACCGCCTCCAGATCAATCCCACGGACAACGGGATACGGTCACAGCCCCGCTGCCAACAAAAACAACGCACACCAAGCCAGCAATCACCCAAAGAGCCTAACGCGGAAGCGGATTATCATCCATCCATGACGCGGTGCCTAACCCCACGCGGCCACACGGAGAGCGCACTGTTTCCTCAATAGAACTTACCCTTCGTCCATCTCTTGAAGATGCTTCACTTAATGATCGGTCCTATAAAAAAATAGAATAAAAAGGAAAATGTATTAACACTACGATACAGCTAAAGACAGCAATTCCTTAATGACAGAGCAATTCTCTTATTACGTCTTGTATACAAATAGAAGCATTCGCATAAATAAAAATCCTTCAATATTTTCTTACCACTAATTAAAACGCCCCTGGCATCCCTGATTTCTTTTTCTGTCATTGTGAATGAATATCGCGTTGTAATTTTCTTGGCATCTCCACGTCTTACTCCTAAAGCGGATGGTGCACCGGTGCCGTATAAAAAAACAAACATTCACATGTATTAAACAACTCAATATATTTTTTTCACCAAAAATATAAATTTCCCTTTCCTCACTTAATTTCTTCTGTCACTGCTATTATCACTCGCGTTGAACATTCTTAACACTTTTTTGCGGTGCTGCCGCGTGATGCTGGTGCATCCGCAACGTATGCACACACAAGTGTCTGTATATATTTATATATTTCGAAAAAAAAATTTACCATAAATCAAAATGTCTCTTTCACTTTTCATTTCCTATTCTGTTTCCTGTTCTTGTTCTTCTTCCACAATTGGGAGAGCTTCTTTTCTTCTAAAGTCTCTGGATGATACAGAAACTTGGTACTGGTGTACCTCCTTCTCCCAGAACGCCACAATTTCTTTTTCATCGTCGCTCAAATTATCGGTTTTGGCGGGACCACATCTCTGCCAGCCAGTCATCGGCGTGCTGTCTGCGTGTTGTATATAAATAATCTCCCACGACAATCCTTGAGAAAATTCACCCCAACCATTAAAATATTTCGCCATATTTTCTTTGAACAGATTCACGGTGCTGGGTATGGTGTGGTGCTCACTTGCCGTAGTAATCTGCAGCCCAACCATGGTCTTCGGATTTGACTCCATGAAGAAAAAGGCGTCCAACAGCGGAAAGTTTTGGGCCACCGGTTTGTACAGCACCCGAGACTCTATTTCAATTTTCTTCTCAAAATTTTCCAGTAACGGTAAAGGAAGGGGCTTGAGAGGGCGCTCATTTGGATGCACTCTCAACGCACAGAGATGTGGCGGAGCATCTTTATTTTTTTTCATTTTCAGCTCATTGAGTTTCGGTATTATTGCATTTACAAAGGCCTCGCTCAAAAATGCAAACACGGAATGCTTTTCAAGGACTTTTGATATGAGATCGTCCTTTATAGCCAATATGAGTAAAATAAAATCATTCGGCGCCATTAACTCCGCCAATTTGCATAATGTTAAATTTCCGAGATAAGGAGACATCAGTCCATTAAAGGTCGATTCAATATTGTGTACTCCTCGTACTCGGACGATCCTCACAAGTTTGTGAGACACTTTGTCACCACCCAACAATTGCGTAGTTCCGAAGTGAAGGTAATATTCGGCATCGATGCGGTTCAGTTTATCAACAGTATCTCCGCACGATTGAATCCGACCATCGTATTTGCTGTCATCAAAGATGTAGCGAAGAATTGGTCCCACTTCTTCCATTCGACCATTTATATTCCTCCAGTACTCAGCTTGTACACTTGAATCATTGCGCTTCATCCAAACGCACATCGCCTTCACATCGTCTTTTTCAGGACAATTCATTATGATTCGCTTCGGTGACTTGTATTTCTCCCATGCGTCAAAGTTGTCCTCGTTTGGAGATGAGAGCACAATCATGCCCCATCCCCGAGTAGTAGCAATCTGATACGGTTTACGGCCCCCTTTTGCCACGTCGTAGATAATATACGCATTCACCCCGGGGATAGAAAGGGAACGAAGAACATCGTCAATACTGAAGTCACCCATGTATTTTGTCACCGTCTTGGTGGTCTTTTCAAACAAGAATGCATCATTTCCAATAACGTACAGAACCACAGGGAGTTTCTCGACATCGTAGTGCAGCAGCTGGTAAAGGAGGTACGAGCCGGCATTCATCGACTTCCCGATCCCGGGCGTCCCAATCAACAAAAGCCGCCCAGGCGTCAAGTTGGTCCCACCGTGAGGGATGAACCATTCGTTTAGATAATGCTCGACGATCCGCCACGCTCGCTCCACCTCACAGTTCACGTGGCAGTCACGAATGAATTCATCCTCCTCCCACGAGTACGGCCATCCCTTGTCCGAGGTAAGCACCATCAACACGGGAGGTGCTTCACCGGATTGCTGCACACTGTCATCCTTTTCGCGGGTTTCGCCAACTTCCTTGTACGTCCATGACTGTTTCGGTTTCCCCTCTTCCACCTTCATTACCGTCCCCTCGCTACCAGAAACTTCCACGACATGGCTCCAACTCGCATTGTACACAGACTCGTACAATCCCTCCAGCACCGTTGATTTAACCACGGACGTTGATGTCTGCACCCGAGAAAGAGCAGCGTCTAGTGTTCCCTTTGCAAGAGGACTGACCGTATCCTTTCCTTCATAGTTCCTCCATTGTTCGAGAGAGACAACACCTTTCTCGTGAAGCATGCGTGCAACTTTTTCCATATCCACTTCCTTCATTACAGCCCTCCCCATCTTCAAATAACGAACCGTTGTCTTCATTCCGTTCAGTACTCTCGCATCGTGGATATACTCCGTGGGTTCATTAAAAAACTCCTCCAGCAAAACACTCCGATTGGTGTCCACAATGCCCTTGCCTTCCATTTCCAGCAGAAGAAAATCATTCAGCTTTATGTCCTTGACGCGGACTCCTCCTTGAAAAAGCACATCTTCGATATTAGTGGACATGGTAAATTTCATTTCTGCCTCACGCCGTCTTACCCTTTCCTCTGCCTCCTGCCTCACTCTTGCTTCCGCCTCTCGTATTAATTTTTCCTCCTCCCGCTTCGCTCTTTCGTCTGCCTCCCGCCTTTCTTCTTTCTGTATCTCAGCGAGTAGTCCGTTTAGCTTTCCACTTGCAAGAGGAGTGAGCGTATCCCTTCCTTCATATTCCCTCCATTGCCAGAGAAAATACACACCCTCGTGATGAAGCTTATTAATAGCCTCCAGCACTTGGTATGACGGCGATGTCTTTATTGTGTGTAATAACCCTTTCTTTTTGATAAACGTCTCGGGATTCTGAACAAAATTCCCCATCGTGACGTTCCCATTTCTTTTCACAACCCACTCCTCGCCCAAGTTGCTCCGGAGGAAATCGTTCAGCTTCGTGTTGGCCCTGTTAGTGCTTCCCTCCAGCAGAATATCCTCTACAGTGCTGCTCATGGTCCACTGCGGTCGACGTATTCCCTCCAATCTTCTACGAGTCGTAGAGGAATAATCTGTGTCACCCTCAAAGTCCGACCTCGTTCTCCTCCGACCTCCCTGCGAGACATTGGACGATTGACTCTCCACATTGCCGTAAAGTCCTTCCTCGGGCCTTCCAGACATCGTTTCTCCTTGCTTTCTTAGTTAGTTTGAGTTAGATCTAAACAATGGCCACCAAACAAAAAAGGGGGATGAGAAAAAGAAAGACAATAGGCACAGTCATGAATCGAGGCCTCAACAAGGGACTCACCCACACAGTGTGACGGCGCAGTATTCGACGCACACCACATGCACGAGGACCACCACAACGACGGCGAGTGGATCTCATCCACCCAGCACAGTGTTGGAGAGAGCAAACAACAACAAAGCGGTGCGCACGGAGGGTTCGTCCACGCATACCGCTCGCTACGGTCCCGCACCCGTGTGGCACCGCCGTCACCGCACACACCCTGCAAGAGGACGTGGACACATCGTCACTGACAGAAGCACACAAAAGTGGAGGAGAATTCGGTGCACAACGGCCACACGCAGACACACAAATCATACACGCCACAACAGCGATGCATCACGGTAATCCCCCACACAACAGAAAAGAGTGCAACTTGCATGCTTTGTGGAAAATATCTGCGGTGTGCATGGCAAAAGAGTGCCGTGACGCTGCCTTTCATATTGCATTTGCCATTCACGTATCACTTGGAAGCACGCAGCCACCACTCCTCCGTTCCGCTCCCCGTGCTGCTCGTGTCGCTCCACTGGAGGAAGTCGTCACCACACATCCCCATCACCGTGCATTGCAGAATACAAACCTACCACACGGCATGGGTGCGGTGCCACCCCGCCAATAAATTCCAGGAAACTCCCCGCTGCCTCGTGTGGCACGGGCGGCAGTCTCATTATGCCTGGGGAAGGCTTTTTCTTCCCAAACAAGAACGCGGCCGCACCACACGCCCGTAAGAACGCTTGGTCCGTCGCACGCAAAGGAGTTGAGCGGGAGAACAGCAGGAAAGGCAACACCGGCAGCCATGAGCAGCCCGCACACGCAAACACACCGCTGCCCCGCATATCACCAAAAATAAAAATACCAAAGAAACTTGTCACATCCCAACTGCAAATCGCAAGTGCGGTTGCAGCACACACTCCCACCTCCTGGGCGTGTGCGGCCCCTCGCTGCTCGGCACTCTAAGTGAGATCACCAAAAGCACCAATTCAAGAAAATTCGACCACCGCCACAGCAGTCACGCTCCCCATTTCTCACAAAGACAAAGGCTTGCAGTGGCGCAGCGGACGGCGGCATGCACCGTCGCAGAGTAATGGACTGCCGCGGGAATCACGCAACGGCGATGCGCCCCTCCTTTGGGCCTCCCAACAAAAAAACATGTGTCGCGCAGTCCCCGTGAGCAACACACATTGAACCGTATTCAGCTCCACTACTGTGGCCATCCGCACTCACAGCATGAGTGCGACAACGCAGACCAGGAAGCACGGAATAACAGTACTCATCCCTCCAATAAAGGTCAGGCGGCGTCCGTGCTGCCCTCAACAATAATTCCACCCCACATCACCCCTCTGCATATTCGCAGCAAGAAGGCCCACACAGTGTACACTACATCAGGAGTTCCAAAAGCGCAAAACCGGATCATCAGAGTGCCGCCCTCTTCTCAATGTTGGGTAGAGGCTCCCTGATCCTTGTCGCCGCCAGCCTGCGGCATCACGGAGTGGCATTACGTTCTCGGCATATCTCTCCATTTTCCATCGCTGTCCCGATGCCGCAAATTAAGTGACGTCCCACAAGTGATTTCGACCGTTCCGAAGAACGTGACGTATCAGACTCACTGAAACTGTGCGTATGTGTTATTACGAGCGAGCGACACAATGCTCTCGCACATCCATGTATTCCGATCCTGCGCAACACCATATTCGGCGGTGCTGAAAGCGTTGGACACCGAACACGCACAAATCGCACAATGAATGCCCCTGGAGAACAAACCCCCCATTAACGTCGCCGTAGGCACCGTGACAACAAAGTAACAAAAGAAATCCAACCTCTGCGCGTCCTCCCGCAAGAAGGTGAAGAAACACACGCTTGTCCCCTTGGCCTCACTCCAACTGCTCAAAAGTTGATAGGTCTATGGCAGGAGGAATCACGCCACTCATCCCTCGCTCCCTGTCACGAGGCATGGCATTGCGCATATCCAGTGCATCTGCATCACCCACATACGTCCCTTTGGGGCATTCGCCTCGGTAGTCACCAAACACGCGCCGCTAGAAAGTGTACTCCCAGTCTATGCTGCTTCTCCTGAGCGACCTGCTACCTTGCCGCACAAACAAGTCCACAATTTACGCATTATGACTGCAGACACGTGCCAGTGGGGATCCCCGCCCTTTCCCTCAGCCCTGCAAACTGCGTGCGCCATACAAATGCCGGTCATGGGGCAGACACACACAGGCGCAGATACCCGTGACAGTGAGTGAGATACTCGCCGCAGAATGAGGTGCCGCAGGTCTCCGCTCACTGATCCAGATTGACCACGCTAAAGCCCACGATTCCCGTGGGTTTGGCATCCCGACAGGTCGTCGTGACTCGTTGACTCCCATGGTGGAGGAGTGCCAAGCAAGCAAAAATCAAAAGCCTGGACACTGTGGAGTAAAAAAAATAAAAAACACGGGCTGGCGCAGGCACAGCTAAGCGCCATGGGAGAAGCATCTCAGCTCATCCCATGGAAAACACTTCACCAACGTCACTGCAACATTGGCCTCTTGCTTCGTGGGTGTGTCACTTCTCTCTTCACTCCGTGCCGGCCTCCGTCCAATTCCCCGCCCACCAGCAATAAAAGTCACACTGCACTGCTTCCGCGCAATCACACCTCGCGGCCAATCATCGTGACGCACCGCCAACTGCGGTCGCATCCAACCTCGAAAGCCCTCGCACCCTCTTCCTCCCTCCTGTGTGTCGAGAGAAGACGCCTCTCTCGCGGTCTTTGCGTCCTCCCCAATAAAGCTCTGCAGTTGTGCCCAAACATCACCGGGTCTCTTGCCAAGAAGGAAACCGTGTGCGACGTGGCCAATGTGAGCATACACAAATTTAAAACACGGTTTATAGGCTCTCTGGAGTGCCCTGCGTGCGCCCGCATGCACGATGGGAACACACACGGTGCGAGTCGGGCGAGATCATCGTTCCAGCTCGCATCTCCACCAGGTGAGTCGTTGACGGCTCCATCCCGCTTCACGACAGGTCAAATAACAGTGCACACGTAAGTGCGCCGTGCTCTGCATTCACATGTGGTCCGCCTTTTGCGTCCAACGTCGTCAGGTGGTGGAAAGAGACGAGTCGCATTGTCATTCTTCCATTTGCTGCTGCTGCCGCCCCATTTCCCGTAAGGAGCCACTGATCCCTCTCTCCTTGGCGATAAAGGGTCCTCACGCATGGGATGCATCCCGCCTCGTGTGGCATGAGGAACAGCAGAGAGTCCCCAACGTTGCCAATGCGGGATTGACCGTCCAGTGCGGTGATTACAACACGCTGGGTCCGTCGGAGGATCGTCGTGCACGCTTCAGTCCGCCAGTGGCGGATACAATCCTCGGGCAGCCACGCCTGTGCAGAACAGAACACTCCTTTGGAGAACGCCGAGCAGCTCCACCGACGTGTCGGAAAAACTCACAAAAAGAGGTCCGGTCAACCTGCGGCACATTACCGTGCAACTTTAATACCTTGACATCGAGAAGAGCGTTTCTACCTGAGAGCGTTCGCCCCATCATTATCATCACTGCCCAAATCATCTCAACAGGCAACAATGGCATCGCTCTCGTATTGCACATGCCCGTTGGCCTCCTCCACCCGCCGCATCACGTCCGTATGAATGAATTCTCGTCATGCACAGCGATGCACCCCCTCGTTTCAGATAAATACCAATATTTTATAGTCACCAAGGTAGCAGTTCAGTTCTCCCTCCACAGGCACACCTCATAGAGGACGTCCTTCTGTTCCCTTTTCCGAATCAACGCACCGCACCCAGTGGATAAGCCCTGGTAGTTCCACCAAAAAACAAGTGTTCGATTCCCACAGTAGCGAATACTCTGTGTGATATGGAACGCACAGTTTATTGTGCTAGTGCACCGCCTCGACGGCCGCCTCGCAATGGTGCAAAGGTGTCATTGCCCCCGCCTGGGTGAGGCCTAAGCCCCACATTACACGCACACAGAGAAGCACACGGCGCATTTGAAAACATATTAATATTTTTCACGGCACATCTATGGGAAGGAGCACCACCCCCGTATGCATGTTGGCAAAGCAACGGCCCCACAACGGCGGTGCTAAAAAAACGCATCCAGAAACCGAGGAAAAAGAAGAAGGATGTGGAACACCCACAAGAAATGATGGATAGCCCACTTAAAAGCGGCAGCAAAGAAAAGGAAAGAAGCAGCAGCAGTAGTACTGGTGGTGACCATCATTTCCTTTTTTCTTCCCTTTACACGCTAATAACCCAAACACTTGGGGTTCAAAAGTCCACTTCTCACACGAAATTGTGCGGCAGTTAGCCTCTCTCCAACCAGCCGCCTCAATACATCCAAAAGAGCACACAAGGAAACCAAAAATAGCCATGGGAAAAAAAGAGAAAAACAATAAAATATCCCACGGCATTAGTACGGAGGCGGGGCGACACGCTTTTCGCACAAGTAGTCGTAAAGTTGGCCAGGGCAAAAGAGATCCGGGCCCGAGCAAACTCTGACGCCACAGGCGGTTATTGTGCTCCTTTGAGACTTTTCAGCCGGCTCCTGTTCCACCCGAAGGAAGAGAGCTGGCTGAATGTGATCCTCGCCGCAAAGAGCTGCCGCATCGGGGGCCAAAGAAACAAATCCTCCATATTGCGGGTGTCAGGTGGGCCACCCCACCGCATTTCCACGTCATTATCGCTCGCCTGCGCACGTGCGTCTCTTCACGTACCCCGTCGTTCCTCAAGAAGCCTTTCCACAGGAGTCTTCAAATGCAGTAGACGCTTGAGAGCAACAGGCCAAGCCTCGCAGTCGCTGTCAGTCTCACAAACCACTTCCAACGATTTCCCACCGCGAAGTAAAAGCGCGAATGCGCGGTGGTTTTTTGTTCCAAGGCGGGACGGAGTGATGTCTTGCGTGGGATCATGGCGGTGCGTCCCATTGTCAAAAACTGCCTCCTGGCGTGTTTTTGCCAGCTGTGCCTCGCCGCCGTAGTTCACAAATGAGGTTGTGGACAGGCCGATGAGAACTTTTTCGATGTCACATATCCACATGGTGACTGGAGGGCGTTTGCGATTTAACGGGAATCCCTGATGGTCCAGATCACAGGAATGAATACGTTTGCAGTCCTCCAAGAGAAAACATAGGCGTCTGCGAGCATTGCCCTTGCTCGGTATCTTTGTCACGCGGACCCTGTTGCGTAAGTAATTCAGCACCTGATCCACAACAGAACTGAGGTGGCGTTCCGTTGCCTCGGCATCATGCAGTTTTTCATTTTTCTTTGCCACGTATTCATCAAGCATACGCTGTCGATACACCTCGAGTCCTCGTCCCAGCCTCTCCTCGCGGGCCTTTTCCTCTTCAGCGCCGGCCAAGTATGTCTGCTCCTCTTGCGTGAAGACCTCGTCAAACTGGCGTCAATTAACGTCCGTCTCCTCCGGGTTCACAGGAATGTCTTCAACGGAAATGAGCTTCGGCAAATACTCCTCGATCATTTTGACGTCGGCAGCAAGAGCCCTCTCGGCGGCGTCCTCCTTGGCTGTCGCCTGCTCGCGCTTCTTCTTCCGCTCCTCGGCCAAGGGACGCACCTGTTCCGGGGATCTTGCATTCACTTCCTAATCTGATGGATCCACTGCCTCCGCTGGCGACACCGCTCCTCCCGGACGGTCCTTCGCACCGCCTCAATGGAATGCCGCTCCCGCATGACGGCCTCTCGCCCCCTCACCCCGTCAAGTTGAACCATCTCGAGCTGCTGCTCCCTCGTACAAATGGCGCTCTGCCGTAGGCTGAGTCCTTGCTCCGGCTGCTGCATCGCCTGCCGCAACCTCTCAGAGGCACTCTCCTCGTCCTGTTTCCTCGTTCGGATCTTCTCCAGCTTATGCTCGCACCCCCAATTGCGGCTTTCGCGGTCAGCCTGCAGAGCACTGCTCTCCCGCTTTTTCGCCTCCAGAGCCCTCCCAAGTTCATCCAACGTGGTCCCACTTCTCTGCTCAAGCTCTTTGATCATCTTCTCCGCCTCATGCTTGGCGCGCTCGAGAAACACACTCAGCTGCCGTTCCCGCGCCTCCTCACGGTTGCTCTCAATGGCGTTGAAGCGCTTCATCCCTTCCTCTTTTATGCCTGAAATGGCCTGTTGGACTCATAGCCACAATGCCTGTGGTCGTACACGGCCCGGGCAATCATGAGTTCATCCCGCAACTCCATGATGTCCTGATCAAGACGCCACTTGTCAACGGCAAGATCCCTTGTGGCGGATCCGATTCCGGTCGAGACAAGAATATTACCAACACGACGAGTCGTGGAGAGACAATGGAACGATTCCTCCGCCCACACGGCATCCGAAAAGGCGTGAGCCAATAAAGCCGTCTCGGTAGAACCAGTGAGGCTATTGTTGCGGTTGCCTTTTTCCGTGTTGTACGCTCGGCGCAACAACTCACTGAATTCTGACATGCCGAAGGGAACACGCAGACGACGGCGGCAAATGCCGGAGACAATTCCTGCTGCCGACACCAGTGCTTGTTGGGCCCCTTCGTGTTGTGGCTGCGCGGTGGCATCAATGCCACACAAAGCGGGCCGTCCGGCATCTCCCAATGCGACAAATGTCAGGGAGTTTGCATCCATATAATGTGCAAACTCCGCCTCACCATCATCGCGGTAAAGCTGAAGAACGACGGTGTCGGGCAAATAGGAAGGCATTGCCTCCAGCTCAGGCGTTGGCTGCTTTTCACACAGCACGGGGAAAAGCTATTTCTCATAGTTTTTGACAATAATGTCCATCGCCGCTCGAGCGTCGCCGGCCAATGAGACACGAATTCGCGCCACCATTCGCACACGAGGTCCCTCCCTCACGGAGCCCACAATAACGCCGAGCTCGTTGTCGGCGTCAAGAAGGTCTGCGCGGTGCTCTGTTGACCCAATGACGTGGCATGAGAAGACAAAAATGCCCTTTTTGGCGCCCAGCCGAATAAATTCAGTGATGACGCAAGCAGCATATCCTTCTCCGGCTGCAGAGCCGTACATGAGTTGTCGCCTTGGTGAAGAACGCACGCCGTAGCTGATGGCCACCATGTTCTTGCGTTCCTGAGTAAAGTTGGGGGCGGCAGTGGCACACAATTTTCGGAAGAGTGTACTTGCGTCCGGCACGTCCAACGCCTCAACGACGTCAAATAAGGCTCCAGCAACCGCAAATCCGGCATCCCTCAGGGGCTGGGGGCGATACAACTGCACCCTGCTGCCGTCCACCCGCACTGTCGCGGGGAGCTGCGAGGACGGCATCGTGGTTTGGTGGGAGCAGAAACGGCTTTCGCCTCCATTGGGAGAATATCACATTGAATGCTGCGCTGTGCATTTGTTGCATGCACAGACAGGAGGGTCAAAGACAGAAAGAAAGCAAAGAGGAGAAAGACCGAGAGGGAAACAACAATTCATAATCTTCTGGGCCGCTGGCCGGACTCTGAAATCATCCAAAAAGGACAGGAAAAAAAGCGGTAAATGGAGAGGCAATGAGCTCGCCGTAATGTTTTCCCCAAAATATATGCACATTCTGTCAATCACTGCCGTGGACTGCTGCGCACAGTTACAAATTAGAAACACTTATCCCCTGCGAAGCGGCAGGCCTTTGGGGTCCTCCACCCACAAGGGTGGGAATCACAAATTGGGTGGGACGGAAAAAATAAAAAATAATAATAATTTCGTCTTACAGCTGTTGGCTCCTTGACTCCCTCAATCGCGGTCTCCCAAAAGACCGTACGATAAAAGAGAAAAAAGTTGTGAAGAGATATCTTCGTTTGCGCGAGATATAAATTTATTTGGGCAGCCAGCCGTCCTCGCAGGCATTCTTCTCACAAACTCCCATAAGAAAAAAAAGAAATTCTGCGGCCCCCACATCCCGCAAAGGCCTCCAGGGGCGACGGAGCATTCACAGAAGTAAAAAAAAAATGAAAAAATGAAAAAATAGTTGTAGTGGTGCGACACTCTTGACCACGATAATTCTCTGAAAAAAAGACATTCTCTGACCTAACCCTGCAGAAACAAAAATATAAAAGCCGTAAAAACACTCGCTAACATAATCCATCATAAACGCACTGCGCTAACCTCCTCAATTATTTCTTCAATCTTCTCGTCTAAGCTTTTTGCCTCACGAAGTTTCAGCATCTTCGGGATTACAACATGCGCCTAAGAAAACACTCTGTCAGCGCAAACTGGTACTGATGTGTGGTTTCCCAGAACTCCGCGATCCTCTCATGATCAACATCTCCCACACTCGGCGGGTCGACGACATCACATCTCTGCCAGTCATTCATCGGCGTGCCGTCTGCGTCCTGCACATAAATAATCTCCCACGACAATCCTTGAGCAAATTCACCCCAACCATTAAAAAACTCCGATAGATACTGAGTGAACTGCCACACGGTGCTGGTTGTCGTGTGATGCTCGCCCGCCGTAGTCATCCGCAGCCCCACCAGCGTCCTCCGCGGTGACTCCACGAAGAAAAAGCAGTCCACCAGCGGAAAGTCCCTGGCTACCGGCATGTACAGCACCTGATAATTTATATTTTGTTTCTCATTAATTCCTCCAACTCCAGGTATTTCACGTATTTCGGTGGGGTGCGCTCCAGGATTTGCTTTCATCACTGTGTCCTGAATATCATGTGCTGGTGGCCTCAGCTCCTTGAGTTCCTCTGCCATTGCACTGACAAACCCATCAAGGATGAGCGCGCACAAACAAAACCTGTCCGTACATGCGGACGAAATAGTTTTCCTCGACCCCAATACTAGCAACAAAAAGCCTTTCTCACTCATTGCCTTTGCCAAAATATTCGCTGATCGAGACCCAAGGAAATAACATATCGGTGCGTTACGAAACCTCTCAAGACTGCGTTCTCCTCTTATTCGGACAATCCTCACGAGTTTTTCGGACGGATCCTTAGAATACCATAGCCCCCTTCCCGGAAGTATAAAGCGACTGTCAGCATACCGAGAATTGATCGCTTCCAAGGCATTTTCAACTGCACCAAATCGTGCTTTAAAATCTTCCGCACGAAAGATATGCTGTGGAAGCGGCCCCACTTTTTCCATGCGTTCTTCGACCATCTTCCAGCATTCCGCTTTTTTCCCCGCAGTCTCGTCACGCTTCATCCATGCACACATCGCCTTCACATCCATCTCGTCGGGGCAATTCATGATGATTCGCGTGGCTTTTACTTGAGTCGCCCATCCATCATAGTTGTCCAGGTTTGGGGATGACACCACAATCATGCCCCATTCACGAAAAGAAGCAAAATAACTCGCTGGCGGTGTCTCTTGCCATGTCACATCGTAGATAATGTACCCCTTAATTCCACGCTGCCACAAACCATACAAAACAATCTTGGAGATTTCATTACCCTCGCATTTTGTCACCGTCTGGATGGTCTTGTTAAACACGTACGTCGTAGCTCCAAAACAGTGGACAACCACTTGGAGTTTCTTGATATCGTAGTGCAGCAGCTGGTAGAGGAGGTACGAACTGGCAGCCAAAGATTTCCCGATCCCGGGCGTCCCCATCAACACACGCTTCTTGGGCGTAAAGTCGGCCTCACCGTGACTGCTGAACCATTCGGTGAGATCGCTGCTGACGATCTGCCACGCTCGCTCCACCTCACAGTTCACATAGCAGTCATGAATGAATTTATGCTCCTCCCATTTCCACGAGTACGGCCATCCCTTGTCCGAGGCGAGCACCATCAGCCTGAGACGTGCTGCACCGGATTGCTCCTCATCGTTATTCTTTTCGAGAGTGTCGCCAACCGCCTTGTAAGTCCATGACTGTTCTGGTTTCCCTTCCCTCACCTCCAGTCCCGTCCCCTCGCCGCCAGGGACCTCCACCACATGGCTCCACCTCGCATTGTACACAGACTCGTACAATCTCTCCAGGTATATCGGTGCACTCGTCGTCTTTGGATTCCTCACATCCACGAGGGCTGCATCCAAAGTATGCTTGGTGATGCCATTAACGCTTGCTTTTACCTCCGCAGCAGCCTCTGACCACTTCAGTAGATTGTCCACACCTTTATCGCAAAGGCTGCGTAAATCTTCACAAAAAGCCATTTCCTTCCTTACAGCAATCTCCATCCTCACATAATTATATAATGTCTTTATTTCGTTCAATAATCCCTCATCGCCAATGTACCTCTCAGGGTCCCTAACAAACTCCTCCAGCAAGACATTCCGATTTGCTTCCACGACGCCCCTTCCGCCCAAATGGACCGTAAGAAAATCATTCAGCTTCGTGTTATTGGCGCGAACTCTTCCCCTCAACAGCACATCTTCGATATTGGTGGAAAGGGTAATTTTTATTTGTTGCTTTTGCCTTGTCCTTTCCTTTGCCTTCCGTCTTGCCCTTTTCTCTGCCTCTCTTTCTGCTTCTTCTCTCCACAAAAGAAGGGCTGCGTCGAGTGCTCCCTTTGCAATGGGAGTGACCGTATCCTTTCCTTCAAAATCCCTCCACTGTGCAAGCAAGAACACGCCTTCTCCTTTCAGTTTATATGCAGCCTCCAGTAGCATTTTCATCGCTCGGCATAACGGGAATTCCGCTAATGTGCACGATAACGTTTCGCCGTTGGAAAAAAGCATGGGGTTCGTAAGAAACATCTCCATAGAGACGTCCTCATTGGCGTCCACAACGCCCCTGCCGCCAAGAAAATTACAAAGGAATTCGTTCAGCCCCATGCTGGTGATGCGATCCTTTCCCCCCAACAGCACATCCTCCACCCGACTGTCAAGGGTCCACTTCGTTTGCTGCCTTTTCCCCACTCCTCCGCAAGTCGCAGCGGGGTGATAGGTGTCAGTATAGGACTCCGGCCTCGTTCTCTTCCGACAATCCCCTTGCGGCACAGTGGGCGCTCGAATCTCCACATTGCCGCCTTGTACACTCTCCGGCCTTCCAGCAGGCATCGTTTCTCCTTGTCTTTCTGTTTGGATTGAGTTAGATCTAAACAATAACCACCCAACGTGGAGAATAAGAAAGAGAAAGACAATAGGCACAGTCGTGACTCGCAGCCACAACAAGAGAGTCACCCGCACAGTGTGACGGCACAGTATTCGGTGCACACCATACGCACGAGGAACACCACAACGATATGTGAATGTCATCCACCCAGCACAGTGTTGGTGAGAGCCAACAACAACAACGTGGTGCGCACGGAGGGTTCGCTCACGCATACCGCTCGCCACAGTCCCCGCACCCGTGCGGCACCGCCCTTACCGCAAACACTCTGCAGAAATACATGTAGGTATAGCCCCTAACACAAAAAAGTGGGAAGAGAATTCGGTGCAGCGACGGCCACACGCAGGTATCACAAATCATACACGCCACAGCAGAAATGCATCATGAAAAGCTCCCACACAAGGAATATATATACATAGAAAATTTCTGCAATTCGCACAGCACAAAAGAACCATGACGCTTCTTTTCCCATTGCATCCGTCATTCACATTCCCAATGCGTAACCCTGCGGACAATACCCCTCCATGGTGAAAACAGCTGCCTCGTTGTGGTGTCATCGCGCAGCAATCCGCCTGAGTAAAAACAAAGGGAAAATCAGGCGTCCGTCCTTATGGAATGAGAAAGCACTCCAAAAAAGTGTCTTAGTTAAAGCAAACACTCCGCGGCCAGTGCCCGGTGTCTTGTGCGGAGTCCGCGAGGAGGTTTTGGGCACGCCACTGTGCCACACGGATTGCCCCCTCGAAACACAACAGCTGAAGTGTCCCCTTCCAGTCGCACTCGTGGCGGTGGCGGCATCCGCTGCCTCGCTGCGTGCTGCTAGCGTCGACTACGATGCTGCATAGTGATATAGAATGCCCGACAGGAGCGGTGCTGCGTTGGGCAAGGCCCTCCCTTCCGCGGCGAGACGCTCAGCGCGACTCTTGACCGCGGCGCCCACGCACTTCCCTCCACTCCTCTCCCTCCATCCGGCAATCGCACAGTCACCAGCACATTGTCCCCGAGACAACACACAGTTGAAAGCGTGGTAGCATATTCTCCGAGAGAACAGAGTGGCAGCCACACGCTGCGGCCATCGGGCCGACAAGTCCGACGCAAACACACCCACACCCACAGCAGCAGACACAAAAAAAAAGATCCTCCACTCCATGCCACGTCCTCGTGCGTGATGGTGCGGCGCTTCAGAGCAATACCGCCACACGCCGTGCAGCATTCCCACAGGGGATGAGAGCCGCGACGCAATCTCACCGCCTCCCCCTTCCTTCTCCTCATGTCCACGGAGTGACGCAGCTGCCAGCACCAACTGCAGGAGGAGCATCCAACTGCAACGCAAAATGTACGCCGTGCGTTTGTGTGTGTGCCTGCAGTCACGCAAAGAATAAAAAAAGAGAAGAAAAAAAGAGAGCCACGCACGTGAAGGGGCGCACACAAACACGCAGCAGAGGTGCAGGACGGAAAAAAAGGGAGGATGAAAGCCGCTGAGGCTCGAGATGGCACGGCAGCCAAACCAGCGGCAACCCAAAATAATTTTCCTAAAATAAAAATAAGTTAGAAATTTTCTAAAGCCCCTTTAAAAAAACTTGCACACCCATAAAAGAACTAAAAAAAAAAAAAATCTCATCGTGACGCGGCAAAAAAAGAAAAAAAAAAACTGCTTGTAAATTATTCATGCAGAAGTAAAAACACATTTGCTTCGACCGCTCAGCCCTATTTTGTCTACACAACACCCAAATTTCATTGGGGCGCTCAGTGCGTTTTTTTTCTTGCATCCCAACTCCTTTTTTTTTTTCCACTCCGCCATCGTCGTGGCGCCCAATGCCGAGTGCATTTATCATCGGCAGGCGGAAACATTAAATGCAATCCGCCATTATCAGAAAACTACACCATATAGGAGAAGACAAATATACGTATATATAATGAAAGAGAAAAACAAAAATATATAACCAGCGGTGCAGTCCCGGGAGGGGGAGCGCGCCCTTACATAACGACTTTCATGGGGGGAAGGGCATTCAAACCAAAAATAAAAATACATAAAATAAACGGTGCATCCACAAAAAAATTGGCAATTACTTCGGAGGGTGCGTGGAGAGGCACATATGCTCACGCCGGTGGCAGGAAGTCCTCACTGCAATTTCTCAGTAAAGGGCCGCAATGCCCCACATCCCCAGCAGCAGCAGCGCCCGCGACACGCTCCCATGCATGGAGTCGTCACTTTTCCTGTCCTTGATTGCAGTCATCTCAGTGGGATTCAGTGGGCGGTTGTACAGAAAGACGTTCTTCACCGTCACAGGAGAGTTGTGCATTTCGCACGCGCCAAAGCAAAAGCGCACAAGCCCAAGTGGTGTCTCACCTGTTAACATCGTCTCCTCTTCCCCCAGCAACTTGCCATCAATGTACACAGAAGCCTTGTTGCCTTGCAGCATGAGTGCCACTTGGTATTCTTTCCCCGACTCCCAAGTGCCACTTTTTGTTATCTTGTCGTTGAACATAGTTACCCATTCTTTATCCGCGGTATACAAGACTCCCATGGTAATCGGGGAATTGGTGTCCCCCAACGTCGCACCCAGTAGAGGAGCGTCCGCAGTCGGAGCCTCTTCAATGGTCACCGACGCCACAAGTGTGAAGTTGTGGCTCAAAAACACATGGCGCACATTATTACCCTGAGTGTTCACAGGCCACATTACCCCGGAGTCAGGCTCCGTCAACTGAAATCCATCCTTGACCTTCTTCGCGTTCGTCACCGTCGCATTCAGGCAAAGGTACTCGTCGTACCATCTCCCATCACCGGCCGCATCGGACAAAACTGCCACCAGACCCACCGTGGGTATAGACACGCTGGAGAAGAAAACGTCCTTTTGCGACCAAGTGCTGAGGACGGACTTGATTGTACTCAGTTCCTCCGTCAGGCGGGAAAGTGAAATGACACGGCCTTTATCATTGGCCCTCCGTTGTAAAAGATGCAAATTGCCATCCGAGTACAGCAGGCCGCTGGCGAACTCCCACCTCACAGCAGCCTCCTCCACGGCAACCGGTCCAAAATAAAACGAGCGGTTGTTGTCCGTCACCCAAAGGTAGAGCGGATTGGCGCTTTCCCCCGAGGCGTACCCTCTCTGAATGTACAGCATGACCTTCCTGCCCTCAATGGTCGCGGTGATGAGGGCCTCCACACGCAGGCTTAAATCCTGAAGGAATGATCTTGATTTGACCCACACGCCTGGGAGTGTCCCGATGGCCTCCGTCCACGCTGTCCCCATGTCACGCGACTCGTACACATTCTGTTCATCCTCGCAATCAACAATCATGAGAAGTGATCCCTCCCACTCTGTGATGCGGGGGAAACGGCATTCCGCAGGGGAAACGCCCTCAGATAGCGACCAGGTACTGCCGTTGTTCGTCGAATAAATGATCATGGAACAAACGTTTTCTGCTTCATTCTTCGCCATCACAGGAAACACGAGCGTGCCATCCTCCATCAGAACACCTAAGCCACCAGAAGAACCAAAATCCTTCAATCCAGCTTTGGGTGTCTTTAAAGTATTCTGGCTTAACGATGTGGGTGTGCCCCACGTGATCCATCCTCTCTGCTCGCTCGCCGTAGGCTTCGTGACATCACCCACAACCAGTTTCAGATCCAGGCTGTCCCTTTTCCAACTCCCACCACTCTGATTGAGCACGTCATAGCTTGTCGCAAGAAGAAACACCTTGTTACCCTTCGTTGTTGCTGTGGGGTTGAACACATCGCCCACACGATTCGTTCCATCCGTTGTATCAAGCACGGTGTGTGCCTTCCATGTACTTTCACTCACCTTTTCAACAAGAGTGGACCAATCCCACGAAGAGTCGATGTACTCCGCAACAACATCGGAAGAAATTGGCTTAATTAATACATCATCAACGGTATATTGGGCATTTATTATGCCTCTGGCAAAAGCAGCAATTACTCCACCAGCATTGACAAGAGATGGTGAAACAAATGAATCCCGCTTCGTCCCTGGAGTACCTCCACCCTCCGGCAGAACCGGCGTCGTCTGCGGCACAAATAGATCGACCCATTGCAGCCCCTCAACACTTCTTAAATCACTGTTGCCATCATTCTCCCTTGCAGGCGTAGCTCCACAGGTGGCGCAGCACATCGTCGTGACGAGGAGCAGCAGCACCGCGGAAGTAAACACACGCCGGGACATGTTGAGCCTCGGCGGCTCACTCTCTCCTCCTTCCCTCCTTCTTCCGCGGGATCCGGTCACGCGGCGACGGTTGTTTGTGCGGGGTGCCTTCACCGCAGCAACACGTGAGAGCATACAAATATGTGTGTGTGGGCGGTGTGTGTGCTGTTGGTCCTATCAGTGCCTTCGAAATTCACAGTAGCGATTGGCGCTTGTTTGCTTGCTTTCCTTCCTAGCGTGTCTGTCCAAGAAGTGGAGAAGGCAGCGGCGGCAGAAAGACAACAACAACGGTACACACCGCCACCACTCAAAGCAAAGCACAACATCAACATCCCCGCAGCCATTGCTCCCCAGTACCCCCAACAGCATAAATAAATGTAAAGTATTTAAAAAGCGAGCAGCCTCCCAGTTGGGGGCCGCGGGCAATGGCCTTGCAAAAAAGAAAAATGAGAGGGGTCCACTCGTGCAGTGAGGGAAACAAGCGTTGCACTGCAAAAAAAGCCAATTAGTGAAAATAAAACCACAATGCGAGTGGCACTGCAAAGGCACGGCGGCGTGACACCACGTGGGGAGCATCGATGCAGACCAGCAAATCGCCTGCAGGAAGAGTTGCTTCTCCCGCTGAGCAGAGAGGAAAAACAGCCTCAGCGTCCCAATGATGAGAGGTCGTCTGCACCTCCTCGCAGCACCTGCAAGCTTGGCAGACACAAAGATGCAGATGACGCTCTGCTGCACGCATGACGGCCGTCGCACCATTCACAATGGCAACCGCATCCTCTGGCACCACACGCCGCAGTCGATGTGCACAGCATCCGTCTCCCTCCCTCCTGTCCCTCTCCCTGAAAACTCATCGGTGGCCGTGGCACACCCACCGACATGTCAGAAATCAATTGCGTTTCTTCTTCCCTCGCACATCGCACAGCAGCACCGCCAAACGAAGGTCACTCCTCCTTTCGCGGATTCCCCTCAGACACGCCTTTCGCCACATTCATTACCCCACAGCCACACAGTCCGTAAAAGTCACGCTGCTGCCCCGCATGATGGAGCCGCACACGCCAACACGACACCACGCCACTCGGCGCAAGCGGTGTCTGGACACACAAAACAGGTTGCCCCAGCGAACAACAGCCCCCTCCAAGCAGTGAGGCAGGACTCGTCAGTAACAATCAAACAACCAGCCCTTAGTCTCCTCCTTCCGCCATGCACGAGGTTCTGCCTGCCACATGCATCATCCGTGACCCCCGGGCTCTCAGTGAGCGAGCAAAACGCTATGCTCCCCTCGACTCAACGAGAAGCCCATTGAAAATTCTCAACCAGTCGTCTCCATGGGCCATGCGTGAGAAGCACCACGGCAAGAATGCACAGAAGGTTGCATGCAAAACGCCAACTCATTCCACGTCAATGAGGAGTGTGGCATTATGCCTGGGCTTTGCAAGAATGTCGGCTGGCGCTTCTCTGAGAGGCCTCCCACAAACATAGCACGTGATCACAGTAAAAAAAAAGCAACGCGTCCAGTCTGACCGTCATCCCGCCGACAAAACATCAAAGCACAATCAAAAAAAATGCCGCAAATCATCACATATTTCATATAGACCATCGACAGCTTACGCGGCAAATGCACAGCACGGAAGAAGAGTCATGCCCACAAACACGCAACGCACAGACACAGTAAGAGAGTTGGGAAAAGCAGCACCCAATGCCATTCTTTGTGAATGCAAATGATAACAGCACCAAACAAAGTGAAGCGCCAGTCGGGCACTACATATGGGCCACAGACACACCCACCCGCCCATTCACTCTTCCTCCTCCCAATGGCGTGGCCCTCCTTCACCTCCACAAACACGTTTGCTGCTCAGTTATGTGTGCCTCTGACGCAGGCACTCAAGGTGCGTTTCGGTAATCCAAAATTCAACGCCTCAGAAAAACAGAGGACATGCTCGAAGAGGCCACACGGCTCCTCAACGCACCCTCAGGCCCTCCTCACGACTCTGCAATGCGGCGGAAAGGAGTACAGGCGGCTCTCGTGTCACAGAGGACGGCCAACGGGAGCGGTGTCCACAGCGCAGAAAATGCCGAGGTGTGAAACAGAAGAGGCTTTGGGAAGGCCCGCAGGGGACGTCACCTGCCACGCCTGACATGCGTCGTCTCATTCGTGCAACGGGGATCCAACGACACTGTTGCCGCGGTGCCTGCCCGTGTGTGCACCTCACTCCCGCGCCAATGAACGCCTCAAGGAACATCCTGCAGAGGAAATGCAGCTGGCCGTGCAAACAATCCCGTGTCTCGTCAACGTTCCAGCAGCAGCACTTTTGGCGAGGCGTCGCTCTCTTTCTTCCTTGTCTCCCGTGCGCCATCCTCGTATGAAATGAAAATGCCTTCCACGTCTGGTGTCATCAAGCACCACCAAATAAATTAGGAAGGATTCACGGCCTCGAGAAAAAGCACCCAAAGTGGCAGTCAACGTGAACTCAGCAACGCATTTCATCTTCTGCCGCCGCGTGCATTGCAACTCCCCTCAGCTGCCCGGTGCTTCTTCCTTCATTTTAGACCCAAACCGCATGGTGCACTTGGATTTGCTCGGATCATCCACAGGCTCGTGTAACCGTGTCCACCACACCCGTGCAGCTCGTGACCGCATCACTTCTCCGTCCACTTCTGCGGCACCAAATAGCGTGAAATAGGGATCCCTAACACCACATCCGCAAGGCAAACGCACATGCATCGCTCCAACGGGTGCCACTGAAAGAAATCACACGACAGCACACTATCTCTCGCTCTCCCATCAGCGATTGGCCGTCAACAACAGCAACGGCATTGAGGAGCAGCCTCGAGACAATCCCTGAGCGCCGTCCCCACCTCGGCGAGAGACCCACTTTGAAAACCCTGCACTCCAGTGCCGTTCCGGGAAGAACTCCTGCCACCGCCAACCGTGTTCCCCTGTCGCGTTGGCACACGGAGCCCGCTTCAAAGAAAAAACAACACGCTCCATTCAAAACGTGGCTATGAGAGTGCTTGGCAACAGGCGCAGGGCGCACCCTCTCGGTTTTCAGTGCCGAAAAAGTAAAAGAGCATCAATGCCGACTTGCTGCAGCACGCACAGTTGTGCCTCTGTTGTCCTCCCTCGTGTTTTTTCAAATAAATCGTAATGCCGGCACTGCGGTAGCACGTGCCCCCACACCTCGTGGTGCCACAACTGTGTCCCGGCACGACGCGTCTGGCCCGGACGCTGGTAGATGACGTCTGCATTGCGCCAGCAACAAAACAAAAGAACCCACGAGGGAAATATTGCCGGCTCCTGGATTCTCCCGGCAATACGGGATACGGCCACAACCCCGCAGCCAACACACAACGCACACCGAGCAAGCAATCACCCAAAGTGCCACGCGCGGAAGCGGTCCTCACCCATCCATGATGAGGCGCCTCAGTCCATGCGGTCACACGGAATGCACCTTTTCCTCAATAGAAATTATTCGTCATCCATCCCTTAAAGATGCTTCTGTTAGTGATGGGCCTTCGAGCACAATAGAAGAAAATGGACAATGCAGTAGTACTGCGACACCACCAGCCACAATGTCTCCCTCATACCGGGGAAATTCTCCAATTATGCCTCGTATGCAAACACGCAATCAACATACCATATAAAAATCATCAAATGTCTTTCACCAGAAACCAAACAACCACGTTCCCTCCCTAATTTTCTTCTCTCACTGTTATTTTCGATAGCGTTGGTCATTTTTGAGACCTTTTTGTAATAATGTCACCTGGTGCTGGTGCACCCGCACCGTATGCACACACACAAGTATCCAAAAATACATAAATGCCACAATATTTTTACCAGAAATCAAAACTACCCCCTTTCACTCCCTCCCCAATTTGTTTTCCTATTTCGACGGTTATTCCGCACTTCGGTGAGCTTCGTCTCTTCAAAAGTCTTCGGATGATATTGACACTTGGTACTGGCGCACCTTTTGCTTCCAAAAAATCGCAATCCCCTTGTTTTCCTCCTCGCTCACATTATTGGAATTTACAACATCACATCTCCGCCAGCCATCCATCGGCGTGCTGTCTGCGTGCTGCACGTAAATCATCTCCCACGACATGTCTCGGGATGATTCCTCCCAACCATTAAAATATGCCGCCAGGCACTCAGTGAACTGCCACACAGTGCTGGCGGTGGTGTGATGCGCACCCGCCGTAGCCATCCGCAGCCCAACCAGCGTCTTCCGCGGTAACTTCACAAAGAAAAAAAAAAGTCCACCAGCGGAAAGCTTGCAGCCGCCGGTACGCACAGCAGCCGATGTTTTATATTAGTATTTGTATGGTACTCCATTGCAACCACTCCACATAAGACTCGGTGGGGCGCCCTTCAGAATTCGCCTTCAGCACTGCGTACTGTCCTCCACGGCGTGCTGGTGGCCCCAGCTCCTTAACGTCCTCTACTAATGCACCGACAAAATCCCCCAAAACATAAACGCGCGCAGGCCAAACCCTCCCATACGTTCAGACAAAAGAGTATTCTCACCCCCAATACCAGCAACAGGAATATATATATATCCTTCTCACTCATCACGTTTCCCAAAATAGTGCGGTACTCGACGCTCGAGGCAAACAGATATCGGTGCGTTCAGAAATACCTCAGCACCGACTTCTCCTCTTCCTCGGACAACCCTCACGAGCTTTTGAGACGCATTCTCAGAATACCACAGTCTCACTCCCCCATGCGTAAAGTGCTTTTCACCATCCCGGGAATTGACCCCATCCAAGGCATCCTCAATGGCAGCAGAGTGTGCAATGAACTCATTCGCATCAAAGATGTAACGTGGAATCGGCCCCACTTTTTCCATGCGTTCCTTGACCATCTTCCAGCATTCCGCTTTTTTCCCCGCAGTCTCGTCACGCTTCATCCATGCACACATCGCCTTCACATCCATCTCGTCGGGGCAATTCATGATGATTCGCTCGGCTCCTTCTTGCTTCTCCCAGTTATCATAGTTGCTTACCTTTGGCGATGACAACACAATCATGCCCCATTCATCAAAAAACGCAAAACAACTCGCTGGCCTTCCTTTCTCCGTCAAATCGTAGATAACATACCCCTTCATCTTCAAATGACGCAAATCATACAAAAAGTCCTCGAATGCTCCTCTACCCAGGTATCTCGTCACCGTCTTGATGGTCTTGTCAAACACGTACGTCGTATTTCCACCAACACTGTAGGCAACCGCTGGGAGTTTCTCGACGTCGTATTGCAGCAGCTGGTAGAGGAGGTACGAGCTGGCAGCCATCGATTTCCCGATCCCGGGCGTCCCAATCAACAGACGCCGCTTGGGCCTAAAGTCGGTTCGACCGTGACTGCTGAACCACTCGGTGAGATCGCCCTTGACGATCTGCCACACTCGATCCACCTCACAGTTCACATGGCAGTCACGAGTGGAATTATTCTCCTTCCACTTCCACGAGTACGTCCATCCCTTCTCTGAGGTGAGCACCATCAGCCTGGGACGCGGTGCACCGGATTGCTGCACACCGTCATCCTTTTCGAGAGAGTCGCCAACTGCCCTGTACGTCCATGACTGTTCGGGCTTCCCCACCTCCATTCCCGTCCCCTCGCCACCAGGAACTTCCACCACATGATGCCACCTCGCATTGTGCACAGACTCGTAGCATCCCTCCAGGTACCTCGGTGCGCTCGACTTCTTTGGTTTCCTCGCTTCCTCGGCGGCTGCATCCAAAAACCTTTTAGTAGCTCCATGAACACTTGCTTTTACCTCCGCAGCCGCCACCAACCACTTCAGTAACTTGTCCACACCATTCTCGCGAAGCTTGTCTGCATCCTCCGCCATATCCATTTCATCCCTCACAGCCCTCTCCATCCTCTTGTAACGATCGGATGCCTGCATTTCGTTCAATACTCCCGCATCGCAAATATATTTCTCGGGGTCCTTGAAAAACTCCTCCAGCAAGACATCCTGATTGGCGTCCAAAGCGCCCCTGCCATCCAATTCCATCGTAAGAAAATCATTCAGCCTCATTTTATTCACGCGAACCCTTCCCTTCAGCACCGCAGCTTTAATCCAAGTGGAAACGTCAATTCCCAGTTGTTTTCTTTCTCGCCTTGCCTTTTCTTCTGCCTCCCGCCTCTCTTCTCTCAGTATCTGAGAGTAGGCTTTGTTTATTTGTGACCTTGCAAGAGGAGTGACCGTATCCTTTTTTTTAAAGTTACTCCAATGCCTGAGAGTGACAATATGTTCTTTTTTAAGCTTATATAAAGGTTTCAACAGCACGTAATACTCCTCACGCTCCTTTTTCAGCTCTTGGTATGGCGGCGATGCCTTTATTGTGTCCAATAACACTTCGTCTTTGATGACCTCATTGGGACTAATTAAAAACTCCTTCATCGTGACGTTTATATATAATTCCCCAACGCCCCTGCCGTCAAAATAATTCCGAAGAAAATCACTCAGCCACATTTTGGTGATGCGTTCCTTTCCCTCCAGCAGAATGTCCTCTACGGTGCTCCTCATGGTCCACTGTGGTCGCTGCGTTTCCTCCACTCTTATGTGGGTCGCAGCGGGTTGATCCGTCTCGTCATCGGACGACAGCCTTGCTCTCGTCTGGCAATCTCCCTGCGGCACAGTATATCCCTGAAACTCGGTATTATCGTCACCCTGCACCCTCTTGCGCTTTCCAGGCATTGTTTCTCCTTGTCTTCGTGGTTGGATTGAGTTAAAGCTGAACACTAAACAAAAATCAAAGAAAGTGCATATAATAAAGAAAAAAGGAAAAGGAGAATACGCACAGACATGACTGACAGTCACGGCAAGAGAGTCATCCACACAGTGTGACAGTACAAGGTGAGTTCGGTTACGCAGCAGGAAAAAAAACACGTACATTTCAGCACAAAATAAAGGCACTGCAAACAATGCCAAAAAAGACACGGTGCAGTGGCGACCGAACCGAAGCTCCTCCTACGCAGTCATCATGGAACGAAAGAAAGTCACAAGCTCAGTCGCAAAAAACAGAAACAAATCAAAAAAAAATGAAGAGCGACGCTGTTTGTGCTGTGAGCGATGAGTGGCCGTGGTGCGCAGCACAGCCGTGGCCCTGCGCCCTCCCCCATCAACCAGCACTGCAAACCTATCAATTCTACGTGTTGCACGTCACAGAAAAGCATAATTAATGCTGCAGCTCGCACTGGAAGCACGGCCAAACAGGCTCTGTGTGTCTGAGCGGGTGTCACCAGCCATGGGCTGCTACGGCGGTGCGGGTGGTCGGTACGACGACGCGCCAGCGATGCCTTATGCGTACGACAATGAAGTCCTGTCGTGGGGCTTCTGCGTCTCTTCGCCCTCCTCGTCATCGCGCAGCAGCGCCTCCAGCCCGCCACGCCGCGGCTCGCGCAGCTCCTGCCAGTGGCGGTCCTCCGCGTACCACACAACCATGCCGTACACAGTGACCGCAAGCACCACAGTCGCCAGCAGCAGCACGATAGCCGCGTACGCCCTCGCACCGCCGTCGCTCGGCGCAAGATGGTTCGCCGCACTGACCACGCACAGCGCCGCAAGGAGCACAAAGCTCGCAGTGTGCACCACCGTCAGGAAGGACGAGCGCATCATGTTCGTGAAGGCAAACACACCCGCGCACGCAAGCAGCACAGCCGCCATGCAGAAGTACTGGACGTGGCAGCCTCCCACGGGCGACTGCACAGCCGCAATCAGGCACACCACGCACAGCACCGACAGCTGGAACACGCACCAGTACACGCGGCTGCCCCTCACGTTCGTCAGCATGCCGCCGTACATCCGCTGCTGCGCCGCGGGGTGCCAATACCCGACGGGGTACAGCAGGCGCTCGTGCAGCGGCTTCCTCAAAAACTGCCAGTACCTCGTGAAGCTCGCGCCCGCGTGTCGGGCAATCAAGTAGCACACACCAGCAGGGAACGCCACACCGTACAGCACGCCAACGACACCGATCACGCGGTGATGCCCGCGGGCGTCGGGCATCGCCAGTGCAAGCACCGAGCCAAAGAAAATGCCGAGGTGCATCGCGTGCGCCACAACGTACGTCAGGCTCGGGAAGCGCATCGCCGCCCACGCACTCGCCGCGTCCACGCCGCGCCACCGCTGGAAGGCCGCCGTCACACCGCAGTGCACGCACCCAAACACAGCGGCGAGCAGCGCGTTGCCCACCACCATCCACAGCGGGTCAAGGGCAGCGAACACCGACAGGAAGTACGGCAGCGCAACGGTGCTCGCACGCTCCTGCGCCGAGGCGCATGACATCCTCGCGAACACGCCGAGTGCCTGCATCTCCAGGACGGAGCCCAGCCCACCGGTCACCACCACCGCAACAGCCGCCGCACCCGCAACAACGCCGGTGATCGCCGAGAGGGCGTTGGCAGCGGCGGGCAGCGTGGCAGACCTGATCGTGAAGGACCCAAGCAGCACACCCCTGCAGCCGCCAGACACCGCCGCAGCGTCGCAGCGAATGACTATCGTCTCGTCGGCAGCAATGAAGTAACCGCGGTGCACGGGCACAGCCAGCTCCAGGACGGTGGACGGATTCGTCGCGTTGCGCACCCACGTCGCGTTGCTCAGCATCGCTCCCCACGGACCGCCAAACCCGCGAGGCTGCGCCGTCGACACCGGCACGAAGCTCAAGTGCGTGCCGAGCTGCGGATCGCGTGCCCATCGAAACGGCGGCGGCAGCGCCACCATCAGCCGTGTCGGGACGGCGCTCCCACCGCCGCGGATGTCGTTCGGCGTCAACCCCTGAAGGAGTGAGGCTGCTGTCTGAGCCCATTGTTCTCTCGGAATTTCTGTCCCCCGCCTCGAGGCCGAGGCTTTGCTCCGCGCCAGTGGTTCCGGTTCCAGTGGACCGCAGGCCTTCATTTTCAGCGGAAAGCTCAGTGCTTTGTTGCAATTGGCGCTCACTGTCAACTGTTTCGGTGGCCGTATCCATATCCGATGATGCACCCACTGAAGACGTTGATCCGCCACTCCTGCCATCCGCTTCTCCCTCCTCCTCTGGCATTTCTTCAGCATAACTTCCAGAGGACATTTCAACATCGGTAACCTCCGTTAATTCCGCTGGCTGTGAGTCCCGTGGCTGCAGGTCTGAGCCCCGTTGCATCGATTTATTCTCTTCATTCGGCGTGGCTTGCTGGGCCGTTTCGCCCTGGTGAAACTGGGCATTGTCATATGGACGGTCATTCCCTGCGCTCTCCGCTGCGATGGCAGGCTCAGAAACAGATGATCCCGCGTCAACCGTGGAAGGGGGCGCTGCAGGCACCAGATCATCGACGCTCTCTTCCTCTTGTTTGTCAGGATCATCCTCATTCAATTCCGCACAGCTGGTGACGATTTCTTCACTCTTTGACTCGGAAGCAAATGAGACTTCTTTGCTGGTCACCTGTCCTGTGGGATGTTCCTCGACACCCAGTGATGGAATAGTGACTTTGCTGGCATTGAGTTTATACAGCTCATTATTATACAGATCGTCGTTGTACAGCATGACGTTGGTCACCGTCACGTGGCCGTCCGTTGCACTTCGGTCATTACTGTCCCCACCGAGGTAGAAGTGTGAGATCCTGTGCGAGTTGAACAGATCCTCATTATAGCTCTTGCGGTCGATTTCCCTCTGATCCACAATGACAGTCCATTCATCATAATCCATTTGCAGTACCACCCGATACGTTGTGTGTGGCTCCCACGCACCAACACTCTTCGAAATAGCACGTTTCTCCGCTATGGCCAGCCACTTCCTGTCATGGGTGTACGACAGACCAAAAAGCACCGTGCCTTTGGTGTCATTCATCCTCACACCAATCAAAGGAATGGGGCTGCTGTCTTCCCTCGGCACCTCGTGGATGGACACCGTCGCCACAAGAGTGAACTTGTTGTTTGCAAAGTAGTACGGCACAGTCTGCCCCAATTTACCAACAGGCCACTCCGCCCATGATCCTTGGAACGTCACTCCATTGGGAACCCCTACCCCTTTTTCCGCTGGGCCACGGACAATGGCGTTCACGCCGAGGTACTCGTCTCGCCACTCGGTCACAGTTGAGCTACCAGACAAGAAGCCAACAAGCCCGTCAGTGGGAACACGACCATTGCACATGCCCCTTTCTGAGCGCGTCAACATTGCCGCTGGAACCGGAACTGCAGTATTGCAAGGCGCCGTCCAAATCCTTCCATGTCTTCACCACTTCCTTTACCCGCTCCAGTTTCTCGGTCAGACGCACAGCAACAAGATTGTATGCTCCATCGCTCTTCTTCTTCTTCTCGTACAGTGAAATCAACTCTTTATTTTTATCCTTTATCAACAGCGAGCTCGCGGCGGCGTCATCATCTTCACGGATACCGGCCCAACATCATGCACACGTGCCTTGTCCGTCACCCAACGATGGAGCCGACCCTTTCCTCCTTCATTTTCCTTCCTCGGATACACCGGCGCGGTGATGAGCATCACCTCCTTTTTCTCAATGATTGCGGTGGTGGATCCACTCGGGACGCCGTACCCTTTCGATTGTGTGAGTTGCCCCACACGCGCGTAATTGGCCGACCCGACGTATAACAATTGACTCCATGCGGAGTGGACATGTAAACGTCATAGTAGTCTCCAGCACAATGAGCCATCATGAAGAGTCTTTCGTCGTCCTTCTTTTCTTCCCACTTCACCAGGGTTGGATCCCTGCAGCCGTTACCAGGCGTCTCGGATGAAAGCTTCCATTTGTTCTCCGAATTGGGGAAACGCATAGACAGCAAAACGCTCGTTCCATCCTTGTTTTTGGCCTGCATGGGAAACACAAGCGTGCCGTCACGCAACACAGCACCCGATCCTCCACCGCCAACTAACTCGGTCAAGGAACGAGAATCCCCTCTGCCTTGAGGCTCCACCACATGGGTCTCATTCCATTTGATTTTCTTCCTTCCACCCTCATCAGTGAGAGTTCCCTTCAAAAGTAAAAGGCCCCGCTCATTCGTGCCCCCAACCTGCGGCCCTGTATGGCTGTAGTTTCCCAGGAGCACGTAGACACTTTCCCCAAGTACAAGTGTCGTTGGTCGCGTTATGCCGTTCCTGGCGCTGATACCTTCAGACCCTTCCTTTAGAAGATCTGCGCCAAAGATACTCGCATCTGCCGTCAAGATCTCCGTTGGATCAGCAACACCAATTAAATCAAGGTACTTTGACGCAATCCCAGTAAAGCCGACGTCGCTGCAGTCGCCTCCATCCTTGCAATGGGCCTCAGCAATAGCAAATACATGACCCTGCAGATCAACGAGACTGGGACCACGAAGCGAGCCATATTTACCACCAGCGTCAGGAACATCCTCCCAGTTGTCAAGCTTTTCCCATCCAATCCCCATCAACGAATCAACTGCTTTCCTCACATTACTCCCCCAGCAGAAGCACCTCCACCAATCCCACAGCACGTCATCACGAAAAAAGGAGAAGCAGCACCGCGGAAACAAACACGCGCCGGGACATGTTGGGCCTCTGCGGCTCACTCTCTCCTCCTTCCCTCCTCCTTCCGCTGGATCCGGTCACGCGGCGACGGTTGTGTGTGCGGGGTGCCTTCACAGCAGCAACACGTGAGAGCATATAAATATGTGTGGGCGGTGTGTGTGCTGTTGGTCCTATCAGTGCCTTCCAATTTCACAGTGGTAATTATCGCTTGTTTTCCTTCTTTCCTAGCGTGTGTCTGTGTGCATGCGGTAAGGAAAAAACAGCGGCGGCAATGCAGCTGACAAGTCAGTGGGGAGCAGAGCAGAGCACCCACGCAGAGAGCGGGACACAAGACAATCCGGAAGGGACGACATGAAGAAACATCGCCCACAGAAAAGAGCAACACACACGCGAGGCGCAAGGAGAGCACCGACCCTCTCGCAGACACCGCACCCACTCGCTCCGCAAAACACCAGCGCCACGCACCGGCCATCACAGGCGTCACGGCGGACCGTCGGTGTGTGCGGGCCAGAACTACCGCGGTGCAACACGCCTCACACCCAACAGGGAATGACAGACAGACAGACAGAGAGAAATATAAAGATGAATGGATGTCGTCAGGAGGCACTCACAATCCACACGGCCCGTGAGCATGCGGCCACTCCACGCAGCCAACGCACACCGAGCAAGCAATCACCCAAAGAGCCACACGCGGAAGCGGGCCCTCATCCATCCACGACGCGGCGCCTCGCCCCATGCGGTCACACGGAGTGCGCACCGTTTCCCCATAGAAATTATTCGTCGTCCATCCCTTCAAGATGCTTCCGTCAGTGATGGACCCTAGAACACAACAGGACAAAATGGAAAGTGCAGACATCCTGCGACACCGCCAGCCACAATGATTCCCTCATACAGGGGCAATTCTCCAACTGTGCCCCGTATGCACACACACAAGTATCCAAAAATACATAAATGCCACAATGTTTTTACCAGAAATCAAAACTACCCCCTTTCACTCCCTCCCCAATTTGTTTTCCTATTTCGACGGTTATTCCCCTCTTCGGTGAGCTTCGTCTCTTAAAAGTCTCCGAATGATATTGACACTTGGTACTGGCGCACATTTTGCTTCCAAAGCACCGCCATTTCACGGCCTTCCGCGTCGCTCACACTCTCTCGGGGTGGACAACATCACATCTCTGCCAGTCATCCATCGGCGTGCTGTCTGCGTGCTGCACGTAAATCATCTCCCACGACATGTCTCGGGATGATTCCTCCCAATCATTAAAATACGCCGCCAGACACTCAGTGAACTGCCACACAGTCCCGACGGTGGTGTGATGCGCATGCGCCGCAGCCAACCGCAGCCCAACCAGCGTCATTGGATTTGGCTTCTAAAAGAAAAGAGACTTCCACCAGCAAAAAATTTCCAACCACCGGTATGCACAGCAGCCAATACTTTATTTTGCGGTCCGTTTTCCATTTTTTTTTTTCCCATCTTCACTCGGCAGCAAACCCTCATCTCCCTTGGGATGCAATTCAGGGGCCAACTACAAAACGCAGGGCTTTGCTTGACGTCCTGTTGGCGGCTCAAGCTCCGTGGGTTCCGTCGCTATTGCCTTGGCAAAGGCACCCTCCGCGAATGAGTTCAACGCAAACCATCCAAAAAATATGGGCAAAATATTAGCCTTCGACGCCAACATCGGCCTCAAAAAGCCATTTTATTCTGCTACACTTGGGAGGCGTCCCAATGTCCGTTCCTCGAGGTAGTCAGATATCGGCGCATTGAAAAGGATCACACCGCCTTCGTATATTTCCCGAACAACCCTCACGGGCTTGTGGGACGGGTCCTCAGAATACCGCGGCGACTCACCTCCCCGTGGAAAGCACTCTTTCACAGTTACGTCGTTGGTCAATTCCAATGCAAACTCACCGCTCCACAGCGTCCACTAAACGCCTCCTCATCAAAGACATGACGCGGAATCGGTCCCAAAAGATACATGTGTTTTTTGACCATCTTCCAGCATTCCGCTTTTTTCCCCGCAGTCTCGTCACGCTTCGTCCATGCACACATCGCCTTCACATCCATCTCGGCGGGGCAATTCACGATGATTCGCTCGGCTCTTACTTGCCTCACCCATTCACCATAGTTCCTAACCTCTAGGGAGGACACCACAATCATGCCCCATTCATCAAAAAACGCAAAACCTTCCGCTGGCGCTGTTCCCTCCTCTGTCACATCCTAGATCATATACCCCTTCATCCCACGCCACCACAAACCACACAAAACTCTCTTGGACGTTGTGTTGCTCCTGTATTCAGAAACCGTCTTGATGGTCTCGTCAGACACGTACGTCGTACTTCCACCAACACTGTAGACAGCCACTGGGAGTTTCTCGACGTCGCATTGCAGCAGCTGGCAGAGAAGGTACGAGCCGGCAGCCATCGATTTCCCGATCCCGGGCGTCCCAATCAACAGACGCCTCTTGGGCCTAAAGTCGGTTCGACCGTGAGGGCTGAACCATTCGGTGAGATCGCCGCTGACGATCTGCCACACTCGCTCCACCTCACAGTTCACATGGCAGTCACGAGTGGAATTATTCTCCTTCCGATTCCACGAGTACGGCCATCCCTTCTCTGAGGTGAGCACCATCAGCCTGGGACGCGGTGCACCGGATTGCTGCACACCGTCATCCTTTTCGAGAGAGTCGCCAACTGCCCTGTACGTCCAAGGCTGTGGTGGTTCCCCTCCCTCACTTCCAGTCCCGTCCCCTCGCCGCCAGGAACCTCCACCACATGATGCCACCTCGCATTGTGCACAGACTCGTAGCATCCCTCCAGGTACCTCGGTGCGCTCGACTTCTTTGGGCTCCTCGCCTCCTCGGCAGCTGCATCCAAAAACCTTTTAGTAGCTCCATGAACACTTGCTTTTACCTCCGCAGCCGCCACCAACCACCTTAGTAAATTGTCCATGCAATGCTCGCGAAGCTTGTCTGCATCTTCCTCCATATCCATTTCATCCCTCACAGCCCTCTCCATCCTCTTGTAACAATCGGATGCCTGCATTTCGCCCAATACTCCCGCATCGCAAATATACTTCTCGGGGTCCTTAAAAACCCCTCCTGCAAGACATCCCGGTTGGCATCCACAAAGCCCCTGCCATCAAATCTCCTATTAAGAAGCTCATTCAGCTTTCGGTCCATGACACGAACTTTTCTTTTAGACAGTACATCTTCAATCGTAGTTACAAGGGTGGATTTTTTTGTTGTTGCTCCGAGTATCCGTCCGGCATTTCAAGAGCTGGATCAAGTTTTTGCATTGCCCGGAAATTGATCGTGTCCTTCCTCTCATAGTCCCCCCATTGACGAGGAAAGAACACACCCTCCCGAAGAAGTTTGTACACCCGGTAGTCTGTCAAATTAAGAATTCCCTCAAGAAGCTGCCGGCCTTTTACGTAAGCATCGAGTCTCCGAATAAACATCTCCCCCGTCGCATTGTGGTCTTTCATCAACGGTCGCCCTGGAGCCAATACAATTCAAAAAAAAAAATTTAAGCCTAAAGCTGGTGCTCAGAGTATCTCCGTCCAGCATTAGATCTTCCACCAGACCGTCAAGAGTCCAACGCGGTCACTCTTTACTCCCCAGCAAATGTTGAGCTGCAGCATCGGAGCCAACACAGGTGCCGCTGGCTCCAAAGGACGCTCGCGGCTGTTTCCTCCCGCAGTCCCAATGGCGTTGGGCGGGGCGCTCGCATGGCGGGGCGGTCGGTGTGCCATGCGGCCGCACTGCAACGCCTGTCGGCAAAACAGTCAAGGCCCACCGCCTCCGCAGCAACACAACGTGCAATTGGCAACAACACCGCCACATTATTGCCCTTTTCTGTTTTGTTTTATTCACTTTGTCCGTCTGTTTGCCTCATCCCTGACACTAAAAATAAGTGCACCTTCACAAAAGAATAAAAAGGAGGCACGATCCCACCGTCCCGCCGCGGGCCAACACTCTCGACCACCCACCGCCATTGCCGCGCAGGAGACCGCAGTCACATCGCAGAGTCAACACCACAATGCGCACCGCACCACCGTGCAGTGAGCGATGGGCGGAACGCAGCCATGCATCGCCCCGCTCCATTTTCCCACCCCTCAGGTGTTGCGTGCCCGCACAAGGCAGCAAACACAATCAGAGTGCACACAAACCCAATCATCCCCTCACTCGCTGAAGCACATTATTCGCATGGAGTGGCAACATTTGGGGACACACCAGCGGTAGCTGGCTGCATGGAATTTCCCTGACAACCCTGCAAAGAGACAAAACAACTCTGCGGAGTCAAAGTGGCAGCCCCTCGGTGTTGCCCGCAGTCCACATGGCAGGACAAATTCCACGCACGCATAGTTCCAAATCCCTCGCTGCCTGAGTGCACGTCAACTGAACAAGTAAAAAAAATACGTGCGTGCAAGATGGCATTTAAATACGTGAATTCGTCGGCCTGCTTCGTTCGATGGTGTTGGCGAGCAGTCCCACACAATCCAATCAAAGTGACACGCCGGACACGAAGGCGTCAGCCAATAATAAATAAAAATAATTGCGCCAATGCAAAAGCAGCAAAAATTGGATTTGCACCCCACTCCGGGGCGACGGTGGCATGAGAGTGTGTATGTGCGCAAGGACTTTCGTGGGGCAGTGGCCTCCAATCCCGTCGTGCCCCGACACAAAAGGGCGACAAAAAAAAATAAGAGCACACTCTCCAGAAAAGGAGTGACGGTTGATCAGTCAGCCCCCGCTTCGTCTCACATGACATCCACATATGTGCACTCCACCCCAAATACGTACCTCCCTGAACGCCGCATGCATGAAGTGTGGCTTCTTCACGCGCAATGTGTTCTTCCTCCCGCAAACAACAAAAAGGACGGCCATGGCACAGCTCCACTCAGAAAAGAAATCGAGGCAGACACGGGTGGGAACCAGAGATCATAACAAAAATATTTTTTAAAAAAGGGCGCAATAACTCCTCCAAGCCACGGAATCGTGCAATGTTCATCCATCTTCTTCTACATTGAAGCCACCACGACAGAACAAATGCAACAGACACGCGTACCGCAGAATATATTTCGCTGCCCGCGTCCCATCTTACCTCCCATGCGTGCCACGGCGGTGGTGCCGGCGTTATATCTGAGATGACTCCAAAATATCAGGCACCACGCTGTGGAGAGTGGATGCTTGCCGAACGTGACCGCGTTGGTGCCTAACAGGAAATGGCGTCAAAAAGAAAAAAGATATCCGCGGCTCAAACTGCCCGTGTGTGGCCGTACTAAAGCAAACACCGAGACACGTGTGGAGCAACGCAAAAGAAAAAAAGAGAAGAAAGAAAAATAAAATAATCCACAGAAATACATCGATACATACATACCTACATATAAATTAATAAGTCTTTCCGCATAATTCTTCGTTCCTTCTCTCGCTGCTCTTTCTACACAACACCAGAAGTGTAAAGAGTGACGAGCATGCCCTCCCACACAGTCATCGTGCAACAGGAGAGAGAGTCACTGCAGGCACCCGCACAAAAAAAAATAGAAACAAACAACAATCAATGACGAGGTCGGTGCGGAGTCCGATGGGTGGCTGCGCAGCTGCACAGCCGTGGCACCCCACGCCCTCCCTCATATCAGCCAGCAACGCGCACTCACAACCTCCAGGAGGTGACGCTTCGCAGAAGGGCTTCATCGATTGTTTTCCCTAACGCTTTCCTGAATGCATCCTACGGCCCGCACGCCAGCCACCGCCGTCGAGCACTTCCTCACTACTGAGTATAGATATGAAAGAGAGACCACTAGCCCACATCTTCGGTGCGGCAGCGAAGAGCGCAAAACACACGCACACACCCGTTACGCATCCGCCCCGGGCTAGCGCGATAGTTCGATAATCCGTTGTCGTCGATAATCGATAAAGTAAAATAAGAACACCAAATCACCCAATCAATCTATGAATAATGGAAAGAAAGCAGATACCCGCCAGAAGCATCTACGTTATGCCGCACCTGCGAGGGGCTTTGTGCCTTCTCGCCGCGTAAAGAGACTGTTGGGGTCGGAGCCTTTCCACTTCGAAAAAAAAAAAAAAACTGCGCCAACTTTTTCGTCAAGCAGAGTACCCTCTCCTGTCCAGAGGAGCATAATTGATGCTGCAGCTCCCATCGGGTGCACGCTCGAGCAGGCTCTGTGTGTCTGAGCGGGCATCACCGGCCATGGGCTGCTACGGCGGTGCGGGTGGTCGGTACGACGACGCAACGGTGGTGCCTGGGGCGTACGAAAATGAAGTCCTGTCGTGGGGCTTCTGCGTCTCTTCGTCGCTCTCCTCGTCATCGCGCAGCAGCGCCTCCAGCCCGCCACGCCGCGGCTCACGCAGCTCCTGCCAGTGGCGGTCCTCCGCGTGCCACACAACCATGCTGTACACAGTGACCGCAAGCAGCAAAGTGGTCAGCAGCAGCACGATCGCCGCGTACGCCCTCGCACCGCCGTCGCTCGGCGCAAGGTGGTTCGCCGCACTGACCACGCACAGCGCCGCAAGGAGCACAAAGCTCGCAGTGTGCATCACCGTCAGGAAGGACGAGCGCATCATGTTCGTGAAGGCAACCACGCCCGCGCCCGCAACCAGCACAGCCGCCATGCAGAAGTACTGGACGTCGCAGCCTCCCACGGGCGACTGCACAGCCGCAATCAGGCACACCACGCACAGCACCGACAGCTGGAACACGCACCAGTACACGCGGCTGCCCCTCACGTTCGTCAGCATGCCGCCGTACATCCGCTGCTGCGCCGCGGGGTGCCAATACCCGACGGGGTACAGCAGGCGCTCGTGCAGCGGCTTCCTCAAAAACTGCCAGTACCTCGTGAAGCTCGCGCCCGCGTGTCGGGCAATCAAGTAGCACACACCAGCAGGGAACGCCACACCGTACAGCACGCCAACGACACCGATCACGCGGTGATGCCCGCGGGCGTCGGGCATCGCCAGTGCAAGCACCGAGCCAAAGAAAATGCCGAGGTGCATCGCGTGCGCCACAACGTACGTCAGGCTCGGGAAGCGCATCGCCGCCCACGCACTCGCCGCGTCCACGCCGCGCCACCGCTGGAAGGCCGCCGTCACACCGCAGTGCACGCACCCGAACACAGCGGCGAGCAGCGCGTTGCCCACCACCATCCACAGCGGGTCAAGGGCAGCGAACACCGACAGGAAGCACGGCAGCGCAACGGTGCTCGCACGCTCCTGCGCCGAGGCGCATGACATCCTCGCGAACACGCCGAGTGCCTGCATCTCCAGGATGGAGCCCAGCCCGCCGGTCACCACCACCGCAACAGCCGCCGCACCCGCAACAACGCCGGTGATCGCCGAGAGGGCACTGGCAGCGGCGGGCAGCGTGGCAGACCTGATCGTGAAGGACCCAAGCAGCACACCCCTGCAGCCGCCAGACACCGCCGCAGCGTCGCAGCGAATGACTATCGTCTCGTCGGCAGCAATGAAGTAACCGCGGTGCACGGGCACAGCCAGCTCCAGGACGGTGGACGGATTCGTCGCGTTGCGCACCCACGTCGCGTTGCTCAGCATCGCTCCCCACGGACCACCAAACCCGCGAGGCTGCGCCGTCGACACCGGCACGAAGCTCAGGTGCGTGCCGAGCTGCGGGTCGCGTGCCCATCGAAACGGCGGCGGCAGCGCCACCATCAGCCGCGTCGGGACGGCGCTCCCTCCGCCGCGGATGTCGTTCTGCGTCAGGCTCCCTCCAGCCGACGTCGTCGTCACGGCGAGCGTCGGGCACGCCACGTCACTCCACCACGGCGTGCTGCTCACCGACGCCGTCGGGGTCCGCGTGGGCGACAGCGCCACCGTCTCCGTCCCCTGCAGCGTCTCCGTCGGCCCGTACCACGGCGGACTGTAGTGCGCCGTGCTCAGGCTCGGTGTTTGTGTCGCCGTCCACGTTGGTGTCAGGCTGCGCGTCTCCGTCAGCGTCGCCGTGTGGCTCAGCGGCGGCGGGGCAGGCGTGCGGTTGCACCCGTCCACGTGCGGTAGGTACACCGGCAGGCAGTCGCGCCCGTACCCGCCCTCAGCGCAGCGGCAGCGACACGACCCCGACATCGTCCTCGTCGCAGCAGCAAAGCAGCGCACGTCGGCGTCGCACACGCCACACGCCACGGGACGGAATTCCCCGATGATGCCGGCGGACCTGTAGTCCATCGGCTGTAGCGCCTGCCCGTTGAGCGTCAGGCACCCCACGACGAACTTTCGGCCGGCGCCCCCAAGAGCTACGGTGCCGTCCATCACGACGGGCCCACTGCCGGCGTTCCCATGAAGCGTCAGTGTGCTCTTCACGAGCTCCGCACGGCGCGGGTACGACGGCACCGACAGAAGCCTGCCACTGATGCTGTTGCCGCGCACCGACAGCCACGACCCGGACGCAAACGACGCCGACCCCCGCAGCTCCAGCAGCGCACCATCGGTCAGCGCACCGGTGTTGTCGTTCACCACGACGGCGGACGCGTTGGCCTCCACACCGCTGCCAAACACCAACCCATGCGCGGCGTACACCTGGCTCCCCGACACGCGCAGCACAGCGCCCTCAGACGCAACCACGCGCGCACTCGCGTACAACGCATAGTCGCCACCGAACACAGCCGCGTCCAGTGTGACACCGCCACCGACAAGCACCAGCACGGCGCCGTCCACCACCACCGTCCGCCCACCAGTCATCACCGTCACGAGGGCCACGCCGAACAAAACAAGCACGGACCGCATGAGCCGCAGGCCCGACAGCACAAGCACCGGTGCGTACGGCGAGGACTGCGAGCCGGGAAGATACACAAGCGGCGTCGGCCGCGCGGCAACCAGCAGGGAGTCCGTCACCGTCAGCACAGACCCCGCGGGAAACGTGCCGCTCAGCACAAGCGCACCGTTCAGCGCCTCCACCTCGCACACGGACAGCTCCACCGGCCCGCTCTCGTCGCTCCCCGCCGCCACCGCACCGCGCAACGCTCCACCGCCCATCACGTACAGCACGGCACCGTTCAGCAGCGACACGTCCTGCACGACGATCCGCACGCCGTCCCGCGCCATCCACGGCACGTAGAGCACAGGACTCACGCCGTCCAGCACAACGTGGCGCAGCGTCACCTCGCTCGCGCCGGCAGGCACAACGAACACAGACCGCAGCGTCACGCCCTCGCGGAAGAACACACTCGACGCGGTGCCCACAGCGGGCGGCAGCGCGGGAGCTCCCACAGGCACGCACGCCTCGCCGTGCCCGCTGCTGCCGCACAAGCACACGCACACACCGTTCCTCATGCTGGCCGACGCCGTCCCGGGCGTGTAGCAGTGCGTGTCCCTGTCGCAGGCGTCGCACCCAGCAACGTCGATGCTCCCAGCGTCGCCAAAACCAGCCGCTGCGTACTCCTCCGCCGTCGACAGGATACGTCCACCAGCGTAGTTGCACGCCACCCTCAAATGCGCCCCAGACGCAAGCGACAGGCTCAGCGACACCATCCGCGGCAGCAGCGCTCGGTTGCGCACAAAGCTCAGCGTGCTCCCAGCAGCGGTCACAGCGCCAGCGGCGTAGAGCATCTCCCTCGAGGCGCCGTCGTGCACGTTGCCCTTCGCCAGCAGCATCGACCCACCATCCAGACTCACCGTCGAATAGAACGCCACCGCGTAGTCCTCCGTCGACAAAAATTCGCTCCGCACAAGCGCCACAGCAGAGCCCGACACGCTCACAGCCCCACGCACAGACACCGCGTGCTTGCACAGCAGGAAGTCGCTGTCAACAAACGCCACCACGGAGCCACCGCTGGCCGCGACACCACCCTCCACCGACACGCACAGCCCCAGCGCCGTCTGCACCGACAGCCCGTCCACGTACAGCGCTCCGCGCGACGACAGCGCCACGCCGCCAACAAACAACACGCCAACAGCGTCGCGAAACACAGCCGCCACATGCGTGCGCGCAATGGTCAGCACGCTCCCAGTCAGATTCACGTTGTGCAACACGAGGCACGCGGAGGCGTCGCCAAGGCCGTAGGCGCCGCGGTACGCAACACGCGCCTCTGCAATCAGCACCGAGTCCACCACAGTGACGCGCGAGCCCGGCGAAAACCGGCTCGCCACCACCACGCCGCCGCCGGAGCACGACTCAAGCCCGCTGATCAACACATCAGCACGCTCGCCAGCAGGCGGGTCGGACCGCCACCCAACAACGTACAGGCTCGCTCCGCCCACAAACAGGCAGTTCACCAGCGTCACGTTGCGCATGCTCCCTGACATCGACTCCACGTCCACCACGACGTCCGTCGCAAAGGTCACGCCAACGTAGCACGCCACCGACGTCCCGAAACCAGCGTTCACCCCCACACCCACACGCACGTCCCGCACGCACAAGTCGGCGCCGTCGGTGCTCGGCGGCTCGGGGACAGCAACGGGCAGGCACGCATCGCCGTAGCCGCCCTCAGCGCATGCGCAGGCGCAGCCATCACTCGAGGCCGTCGTCGTGTACGCAGGGAAGCACGACGCCGCGAGAGTGCATGGGTCGCTGCAGGTCATAATGGTGGCATTGTACACGGACGGGATGGCGTATTTCGCTTCCTCCTCGCCGTTCACAGTGTTGCACGCGGCCACAATCGCTCCGTTCGTGAGATCGCGGGAACTTTGAGGTATCCGCAGCATTGTCGGCGAGACCGTGCTGGACACGAATTGGTTGCCGGACACAGACACCGTGGAGTCGCGGAGATTCACTTTGGGATAAAGAAAGGCAAACGCTTCCGATGGGGATTCACGGCAGAGGTTGCCGCTCAACTGCAGCCAGGAGTTGTAGTAGATGTTGGAGGAGTCGCCTGAGATAAACACAACCGAGCTTCGCTGCATCTCGTTGCCCTGAAACACAACCGCTGAATGGGACTCCACGTCTAAGGTCCAAATAAGTAACACGAAGCACTTCACCGGCCTCGTCACAGCGTTGCCTCGAATCACCACGGCAGAGTTGTTCAGTACACTCAACGACAAAGACTGGCTGGACCCTTCAAGATATATCAGCGTACCGTCACCGCCAGCCATGTGAAACGTGTTGCCCACCACCGCAAACAAAGAGTGCCACGACACCCTCAGCGCAGATCCAACAACGTAAATGGCGCTTGACGATGTCGTCACGCTCTGAAACACATTGCCACTCAGCACCACCGCGGAGTCGTTGCTGATCACCAGTCCATTCATCGCAACACACGACGGCCTCCTAATGTCCAAACCCGACCGAGGGACCAGCCACGTCAGTGTAAAGCGGTTCCCGCTGATCGTGATGTTCGTGTGCGGTGGAAACACACCCTCCGGGCTGAGCAGCGCGTCACTAAACGTGTTTCTTGTAACGAAGATGTTCAGCGACCCCACAGCGGCGTACGCGTTGCCCAACAGCAACAGCACGGCGCCGTCCCTCCACGTGCATCCATCAAACGTGACATTCACCACGTCGCCCGTCATCGCCCCTACCAGCACCGTCAGGCTCATGCCGCCCCCGCTGAACGTCACGTTGCGGTAGCACAGGCACGACAGACCGCCGCCCACAGTCTGCGCAACCTCGGGGTACACCATGTCGCTGATGCACTCACCAACCGGCGGCGGTGGTGGCGGTGGCGGTGGCGGCGGCGGTGGCGGCGGCGGGCCAGCAGGCACAGGCGCCGGGAGACACACATCGCCGTGCCCTCCAGCAGCGCACCGGCACCTGCAGCCAATGACCGCCGTCGTCAGCGGAGCAAAGCAGTCGCCCTCCTTCGTGCACTCCCCGCACGCAGCAGCCGTCGTCACGTTGGTGATGCCGTTCAGCGCCAGTTCTGCCGCCGTCGTCACCTCCCGTCCCGCGACCGTCAGGCACCCAGCAACGAACCGGTAGCCGGCGTCAGCCCGCTTCAGCAAGGATACCGACAACCCCGTCGAGCCCATCGTGCAGCCCGTCAGCGTCACCACACTGCTGCCGTCAATGATAAGAAAAGTGGATTCGGATTCGTGGAACATCGCACCCACACCCACATCGTTGTAGCGCCAATCCAGCCAGCTTGAATAGTGGACGGTAAAAAAGCTTAGTGAATATATGGCGTTGGACACGGGGCCGCTGTTCCCCACCACGCGCAACACGCTGTGTTCCGACACGCTCAATTCTTGTTGCTGACACAGCAGGCTTGTCCCGGAGGACATTGTATTGTTGAGCAGCGCAAAAACAGAGTGGTCATTCACACTGAGGATATTCACGTAAAACATATGTGTGTACCCAGCGAAGCTGCAGTACTGCACATACAGCGAGCTGCCATCCAACAGCGTCAGCGTCCCTGTCGAGTACAAACCAAGCGCACCGTACCTCAAGGAATGAGCCTTGATGTTGCTGACCAACAGCGAGGACGCGCTTAAAACAACGATCTGCAGTAACACGACGCTCAGCATGTTGGTCCTAATGTGTGGCAGCTGGACCTCGGAGGACTGCACCGCGTCAACCTCCGTGACGGCGATGTCGCAGTGCTGCGGGAGGGCAGCTGCAAACACAACGACGGAAGACCGCATCACCGTCCGGCTCACGCGGATCAGGACGCCGGCTGACTCGGCCGCAGAAGCACCACCAACAAACTGCAGCGCGGCACCCTCACGGAACGTGCATCCAGTGAGCGTGATGTTGATGGGGAGATGCAGCGGCATACGATTGAGAAAGAACGTCAACGCAGCACCCACGCCGCTGAACGTCACACCGACGTAGCAGTGGTGCGTCTTCCACATGTTAAGCGTGAGGTCCGTCAGCGTCTGGTTCACCACGCAGCTCGTGTCGCCGTCAACGGCTCTCTCCGGCAAGGGCGGCACAACCGTGTCGGGCACCTCGAAGGGAAGACACGACGCGCCATGCCATCCGTCCTTGCAGCTGCACGAGCACGAGCCGCGGTCCACCGACTCCGTCCCGGGCATGTAGCACGCCGCGTCGTCGTTGCATGTGCCGCACCTGAACACCACCACGTCCTCCGGAAACACATCGTCGTACGACACCTCCTCATCGCCCTGCAGGTTGCACCCAACCACAAACCGCGCGGATAACTTCACGACAATGCTCGATGGGAGAAACCTGGCAAGAAAAGACCTCGAGTCCACCTGACGGTTGTGTGCAAGCGCCACAGTAGTGCCGCTGCCCGACAGCTGAATTTTGACCTCGGCATGTGCTATACTTAGTATTGAAGCTGCACCCACGCTGTTGCCCTCCACACGCCACTGCGCACCTCCCTCGAGTGACAATGAGCCAGACAAAAACACCAGCGCAGATTCAAACTCCTCTGTGCTTTCAACAAAGTAGCAGTCCGCCACTCGCAGCAGCCCCGCGGAGCTCACGGTGGTATCCCCGTGGAAATAAAAGCCACTGACCGCGCTCATCTTGGTGTTCTCCACGTCAAAGTAGCCGCCGTTCCTCAAAGCAATAGCATTAACATAAACGGATGATTCTACACCGTCATCGTCCCTCGTTGCCCTCAGCGTATTTCCCTTCACAATGATCCCGCCACCATCAACGGCAGCATTGGTGAAATAGACTGCGTGAATATTCCCTTCGATGTAGTTGTCAAGCAGCAGCAGCGTCGAGTTCACACAAATAAAAAGCAAAAAGGAAATAGCGTGGCTCGACGTCGTCACAAGCGTACTGCCCACCACCAGTATCTGGGAGCTCACGCCAAAATCGCCCTCAAACACCAATGCACCAGAAGCCAGCATCGAGGATGTCACGCTCACGTGCACGCGCGCACCATTCCCCCTGATCAACAGGCCCACGAGGACGCACTGCAGCAGCGTGATGTTGAGTGTCTGCTGTGGCGCGTCAAAATACGACAGGTCCAGCAACATCGGGGCGGTGAAGGTCACTTTGACAAGGCACAGACCACGCACACCGGGATCAGGAACGTACACGGAGCCGATGCTGCCACCGTGCACGCAGCGGACCTCCGTGTCCTTCGCATCGGGGAGCGGAAGCGGTCCAAGGCCGTCCGGGACCGCAGCTGGCAGGCACGTGTCACCGTAGCCGCCAGCAGCGCACACGCATTCACAGCCGCTGATGCTGCTCGTCCTCGCCGCAAAGCACACGGCGTCCACCGTGCACGCACCACAGTCCAACACCGTCACGGGCGTCCCAATATTAAGCTCTCCTTGGTAATCCGTCACAGGTGAGCCTATTGCCTCGTTGCACATGCCGTAGATGGTCGGGCGCGTGTCGGATGGTGGTGACCAGTTGTTTGTCACGTACGCAGTGGTCGACGAATAGGAGCCATAAGTGAAGTTGTTGTCAAGTATCGACCACACACTCCGATCGCGGAACACCACGGCGTTCTCGTTGGCCACGTACACAACGTAGGCGGCGTGGAACTCGTTGTCGCGGTGCACCAGCCAGCTGCCGCCAGTCACGGTCAGCGTGTTTGCAATGAACATGGCGAAGCCGAGACGGAAATTACTGGACACAACCTGCAGCACGCTGCCACCATCCACCACAACGTCCCCAAACATACACGCACCTTTGTAGTATTCGTTGCTCGGCGCACTCCACAAGCTGTTATGTATGGAGAACACAGAGCTGCCGCTCATACGCAAATTCGACGCAAGGGCGTACATCACGTGCGTCCGCGACAGGACAGCGCAGTTGTCCATGTAGAAGACGCTGGACAGGTGCACGCCAAGGCCGCGCTCCACGAGGATCGCAGCGCACGATTCCCCGCCACACACCAGCGTCGACCGCGTCATGACAAAACGCGTCGACAGAAGCCGGACACCGTCCAGAACCAGCGCGGGGCCGTACCGGGATCCCGCGAAGCCAGGGGTCGTCGGCACGTACTGCGACCAGTCAACCGTCGCGCGCAGCGTTGAGTTCGCCAGCAGTACACTCGAGTGCAGCGGCATCGCGCCATGCAGCACAATCGTGCCCTCCACCGACGTCACATTCGTCATGTTGAGAAGAGCGTGCGGCATCAGGCGCGCCGTGATCTCGCTGAGGCCGCCAATCCGCAGCTGCGCGCCGCCCGCAAGTACGCAGTGGCGCAGCGTCACGTTCAGCGCGTCAGCGAACGCGTCCATCAGGCGCAGGTCCACCGCCACAATGATCGGCCCGCTGAACACCACCGAGTCGAAGCACGTCGTCGCACGCCCGCCGCCAACAGTCACCGACTCCGTCAGCGTCACGCCGCTCACGCAGCCCGGCGCAGTATCGCCACCGCCACCGGCCCTCGAAGGCGGCACGTCGAACGGCAGGCACGCCTCGCCCACGCCGCCGGCACGGCAGCTGCACACGCAGTCGGAGAACGACGCCGTCAGCGCATCAAAGCACGCCAGCGCAGCCGCACAGCCGTCGCACGGCACCACGCTCACAGAGGGCAGGCCGGCCATGCGGTAGTCGCCGCTGCTCTGCAGCACCCGGCCGCCGGCACGGTTGCACTGCACCGACACGACGCCGCTCGTGATCGTCAGCCCGGAGACAAGCGTCGCGCCAGTGGCAGCGCAGCGCACAATAGACACGGTGCCGCCGCTCAGCATCACACCCGACAGCGACGCCACAGACGACGCCTCGCCCACCGCCCACACGTCGTGCAGCTCCAGCCACCCGCCGGCACCGATCGTCCCACCGTCGCAGTGCACCATTGACGACGCAGCAAACCCCTCGACGCGCACGAAGCGCAGCACCGAATCAAGCACCGCGAGGCGCTCTCCAAGCACAATGCCGCCGCCGCCGCTGCTCACAACCGACACACTCGTCACGGAGAACACCGAGTGGCTCCGCAGACTGAGACGCGACGAGGACGCCACATGCAACGCGGACGCGGTCGGACCGCCCAACGCCTCCAGCAACACGCCGTCAAGCACCACCGCGCTCGACAGCAGGTCCACACCGCCGCCAAAGTACACCGCAGACCCGCCCGCCTGCAACGACCTCAGCACAGTGTTGCTCACACGCAGCTGTGACTGCAACAGCGACGTCGCGTGCAGCACAAGCGGCGACGCCACCGCGTCCGTCAGCCCGCTCAGCTGCGAGTAGCGCATCGGTCCCGCCGTCACAATCGTCGAGTCACGGACCGTCACGTTCGTGTGGGCCGGCAGGTTGTGCACAAACACAAGCGAGCAGTAGCTCCCGGACAGCCCGCTCACGCTCACCTCCAGGCTCCGGTCACTCGCCGGCTCGCCGCTGTAGCCCCGCACGTAGATCTGCACACCGCCGTCGCACACGCAGTGCCTCAACTCAATGCGCAGCGTGCCGGGAAGCATCGCCGGCACGTCGAACACAACAGCCACGCCGTTCGTGATGGACACGCCGTCCATCAGCACCGTGTCCACGGCGCGGCCAACCGTGATGGCTCTGTCCACCGTGCCGCCACGCAGTCGCAACACCACCGCATGCACCGCGGGCATCCATGCCGCCGCCGCAACCAGCGACAACACAACGAGCAGCGCCACACGCACAGCCGCAATGGCCCTGCACCGCACACGGTGCCGGCTGTGCGGACACGCACCCACCGCACACCACATCCACCGACCCAGACACGTATCAGCAGGGCTGTCGTGGTGTGTTACACTCGCACCGTCGACCGTAGCACCTTTCTAATAAATCCCTTCCTATGGATGGAGAATCCAAAAGCACAAATCCGATAGATCGCTATACCACTACTACTTGTCCTAATACTGCCGCGAGCAATAACTAATACCTTGAAACGATAGTTGTGCTGATCAAGCCAAAGTATCTCTAACTGCACGGTCAGAGGGGAAGAAGGCAGAAACAACAGTAACACAGTGGCACAAAGAAGCATCCAACCTCAGACATTCCCACCAAAGCACAACCAGCGACAAAAAGAAGCGCAGACGCAGTCAGCCCGGTGATGTCACCGCCCTCCCACCACCCGCGCAGTCTCACACAGCCGCGGTGCCAAGTTGCACGATCCTGTCAAAAAGACACATGACCATTGGTGCCGCTAGTGTAACAGATGGTTCTGCATTGCACAACAAACAGCGAACTCATACGCGCACGGCATACACAGGAAGAAAAAGAAAAAGCACAGCGGCAGTACTCAGACACGGGGAACAAGAGCCCAAATCAATTGTGCAGTCTGATTGGCTCATAGAATTCCGGATGGTGGTAACGTCGCTGCCGCACGGTGCGTGTGGCTTCTGGCTGCAGTGGACCTAGAGGATGACGAGACGAAAGAGAGATGCGGTGCGGTCCTCATCCATCTCGGTTAACTGTGACACCAGTCACGCCACCTCTTTTCAAATCGCCTGCAGCAAAGACCGTCACCGTCAGCAGCGGTCGGTGCCTTCTCTCTCCACCGGGCGCCGTCACGCGCCTCCTCCCTCACCAACACAACGGGGGAGCAGCAGCCACGCGCAACTGCCAGCACCGAGTGTGAGAGGAGCAACCAACTGCACTGCAACATGTACGCCGTGTGTGTACCAACGAATACAAAAAAAGCAGAGCATCTGAGGGCACACACAACCACAGAAAAGTGTCAGACAAAAAGAACAAACAGGATGGATGCTGAAACGCAACACTGCACGGCTGCCCACGCTGCGGCAAGCCGCAGGACACATGCCGAAAAGTAAAATAAAACAAAGTTAAATCCGTCTTCCATTATGAATTCACTCAAAAACAAAACAAAAAAAAACTGCACGCTGCTGCGTGAATTGCAAATCGGTGCGCATGTCTCGCCTGCAGATAAAAAATAAATAAATAAGATACACTCCTTCCAGTCGTTCATACCCCCGGTGCCCACACATTATTTATGTTCCACTGGGACACTCGGCGCGGTTTCGTGTCCCCATTCCATTGTCTCTTTTATTAGCCGGCACCATCGGCGTGTGGCACACAGTGCCGGGAGCGTCTCTGGTCACTAAAAAAAGAAAAAGCACTGAGTGAATCCCGTAATTGTCGGAGGAACACAACACAAAAGAAAAGAATAAAAAAAAACTCCGCGGTGTAGTCCCCGGAGGAAGAGCATGCTTCCACATGGGGAAAAAGCCCTGCACAGCAAGAAGGGCGCAAAGTAAAATAAAATGGTTAAAACAAAGTGTCCACAAAAAGTGGCAATTATTTAAAAGAGTGCGTGGCCAGACGCATATGTTCACGCTGGTGGCAGGAAGTCCTCGTTGCGATTTCTCAGTAAAGGGTCACAATGCCGCACAGCAGCACCCGAGAGACGCCCCCCACGCATGGAGCCGTCACCTTTTCCTCTTTTTTATCGTCGGTTTTCTTGACCATTTTTATTTCACCGTCACTCAGTGGGCGGCTGTACAGAAAGTCTTTCGTCACCGTCACATTGCTGCTGTTGATGTCCCCCTCGCCTCCACAAAAGTAGAAGTGTGTGATTTCATGTCCCAGCGTCTCAGGTGTGGGTATCGTCGCAGAGCCCCCCACAAGCACACCATCCACGTACATGCAGCCCTTGCCGTCCTGCAGCATCAGCGACACCCGATATTCCCTCCCCGGCTCCCACGTGCTGCTCGGTGTCGTTTTTGTGCCGTCAAACACTGTGTCCCACGTTTTATTCATGCCGTACGACAAGCCCAATAATCTTCCTGCCGAAACCGTCCTCCAGACCCGCACCCAGCAGAGGAGTGCTCTCCTTCGGAACATGGTGGATGGTCACCGTCGCCACAATAGTGAATCTGTGGTTTGCAAAGCCGTACTGGTCATTATCCTCCCGGCCGTTCACAGGCCATGTTGCCCCGGTCCCAGGTCCCGTGAATTTGAACCCGTTTTTGACCTTCGCTGCCTTCTTCGCAGTTGCATTCACGCAGCGCTAATCGTCGATCCACGTGTCGTCACCGGCCGCATTGGACAAAGCTGCCACCAGACCCGCCGTGGATATGGACGACTTGGAGAAGAAGGTGTCCAGTCTCGCCCAAGTACTGAGGGTGGAATTGATCGTATTCAGCTCATCAGTCAGGCGGGCAAGTGAAATGTCTGTGCTTTCATGATCTCCCTTCGCTTGTAAAAGGTGCAATGCACCATCCGAGTACAACAGGGTGTTGTCAAACGTCTTATTCACAACACTGTCCACAGAAACCGGTCCGATGTGAAGCGTGCGGTTGTTATCCGTGGCTCAAAGGTAGAGCGCATTGGGTTCACTCGCTTCCAAGGGATGGCTAGTTTTATGGGTGTACAGCATGACCTTCCTTCCCTCAATGGTCGCGGTGATGAGGGCTTCCACACGCAGGCTTTCTTTCTGATAGGCTCCTGATGGTGCGTTGACCCAAATGCCCGGGAGTCTTCTGACAGCCTCCTTCCACAGTGTCCCCATGTCACGTGACTCGTACACTCTGCAATACCGGCTCCCATCGCAATGAGCAATCATGATAATCTGTCCCTGCCACCACTCGGTGACGCGGGGGTCTCGCATTTCGCAGGAGACATTCCATTCGAAAGCATCCGGTTTGCGCCGCTGCCCGTCAAATAAATAATCATGGAGAAACCGTCATTTTCTTCATTATACGCAATCACGGAAACACAAGTGTGCCATCCTCCAGCACAACACCCGAGCCACCAGAAGCAGAATACTGCACCAATTCACTTTTGTGAGAAGCAGAAAAGATCAGTTTCGAAAGTGGTTTGAACTTCGCCCCATTTTATCCACTCACTTGGCTCGCCACCCGTGGGATTCGTGACCTCACCAACAACCAGTTTCAGCTCCAATTCCCACCACTTTCATAGAAAACGGCAGAGCTTCCCACAAGAAGAAACACCTTATTGCCCTTCATGGTTGTTGTGGGGCGGAGCACAACACCCACACGATTCGTTCCATCCGTTGTACCAAGCACAGTGTGTGCCTTCCATGTACTTTCACTCACCTCACCAACAAGAGTGGACCATTCCCACGCAGAGTCGATGTACTCCGCAACAACGTCAGAAGACGGCTTAGTTAATTGACCACCTTGATATTCGGCATTCATGTGACCCTCGGCAAAAGCAGCAATTACTCCACCAGCATTGAAGAGAGAGGGTGCAAAAAATGAATCCCTCGTCGTAACTGAGCCAGTCCCACCCTTCGGCAGCACCAGCGTCTTCTGTGGCACAAATAAATCGACCCTCTCCAAATTCTGAATATTTATTAACTCATTCTTGACCTCTTCCTCGTTTGCGGGCGTATCTCCACTAATACCGCAGCACACCAACACGACAAATAGAAGAAGCACCGCGGAAGCAAACACGCGCCGGGACATGTTGGGCCTCTGCGGCTCACTCTCTCCTCCTTCCCTCCTCCTTCCGCTGGATCCGGTCACGCGGCGACGGTTGTGTGTGCGGGGTGCCTTCACAGCAGCAACACGTGAGAGCATACAAATATGTGTGGGCGGTGTGTGTGCTGTTGGTCCTTCCAATTTCACAGTAGCGATTCGCGCTTGGTTGCTTGCTTTCCTAGCGTGTGTCTGTCCATGAATTGGAGAAGGCAGCAACAGCGGCAATACATCAGGCACGTCAGTGAGGAGCAGAGCACATCACTCACGCAAAGTGCGGGACTCGAGAGAACACAGAAGGAACAGCATGGAAAACAATTGCACACAGAAAACAAAAAAAAAACAACGCGGCGGAACACGGCGGAAGCCAACACACACACGTACACGCGGAAATTCATCATTCGGCGACGCCATTCAAAGTCCTGCCGAAACAGTCTGCAAGTGATACAGTGATCAGTCACACGCTCCCAGTGCACTGCCGCGGCAACGACGCGGACACAAACGGAAGTATCTGCACAAACGTGGGCAGCACCAATTCACAGCACAGTCACACGAAGCTCACTCCCTCGGTCCATCCCACGCCCCGCCTCAAAAGGCCGCGACAAGCACCAATCAACAAAATATTGAAGCGGGAAAAAACAACTTCCCTGCAGGCCCTTCAGGGCTCCACAGCAACGCCACCAGCAGGAGCGTGCAGCCCTCTGCTTGCAGCAGTGCAGGCCTCTTTGCTCCTGGCCTCTCGGGGCGTTGAAAACCTCCCCGACCATCTCGCGCTCAAAAAACAAGCCTCACGCAGATGTCATTCATTTTCTCCGCAAATGGTGTTGCCGCGATGAATCACCTGCAAATAATCCACGACACGTCACCCAAAGTTTCTTTCCATTGCCACAAAAGAAAAAGACAAAAATGCTTTGAAAAGTCAACACAAATACCAATTCGCCCTAGTCACAGCGCATTGCCCCGCACACGATCGCTGTTACTCGCCCCTCCGCTCTCCTCTCATCCCATTCCTGCCTGCCAGGATGTACATCAGTCGCAATCCCTCCCAAGAAAGACTTTGTCACGTGCTGGCACGGGCCACATTTTTCCCTTGCATCCCGGTCTCCCGCCCACAGGAGGGCAAACAGGGGGATTGCGTGCATGTGCGTGTGGATGGCGATGTAAAAAACTCATGGAATTCAAAGAAATACGGCACGCAGGGCGACCCCGCCCACGGATTGTAGAGTCCACTCGTACACCGCAGCAGGAAGAGCAAACGTCCTCTCGTTGCTTTTCTGAGAGGCCGATTCATTACCACCACGCCGCCTCAACAGCGTGTACCGGCGAGCGGAGGAGGTGACTGCCCAATCGCACCTCGTGTCGGAGGCGCCCACAACGTCTCCCTGCGGCCACGTGCCGTCAGCAACGAGCCGCATGGCAGAACGCAACACAATTCACCCACTCGCCAATTAAATAAATAAAAACGCATCTCAGCGCCATAAAACGGCCATCAACATCCATTTCACGGCAGGCACCAAATGCGAAGGGATTAATTAAGAAAAACAAAAACGCGGATGGTCTCACACAATACATTCCAGCAAAGGGTAGCCTCTCAATCCTAAAAATAAACACCGTACAGTCATAAAAGCCGCCTCATCGCGCCAAAAATCGTGTGGTGCCCCTCCTCGCAATGCTCTGCTGTCCGCAGACACCGTCCTCTGTGGTGTTTCAGCAAAAGCGAAAAAATAAACATTCACAAACCAACAGCAAGAGAAGCCTCCACCCGCAACGTGTGCACCACCGTGGAGCATCGCTTCTATCCCCGCAAGTAAAAAAGGCGCCGTCACACCATCCGCAAGGATCGCCACAAACACGCCAAATTGCGACGTACGCAACACGCTCCGCCGTGACCATCGTTTTCCCGATAAGGCAGCCCACTTCCGTCCACCGCGTCTGCCGAGCAGGACACACCAGGCCCGCCGCTGCAACGCAAGAGAGATCCAGAAATACGCAATGGATCACGTCGCAGTCGTTGGCTCAGCCGCCGTGTTGAAGTTTGGGAGAGGCGGATAGAAAAGGAAAAACAAAACGGGCAAAGGGCTCCGCGGAATCCCGCATTCCACGCAGTCCCTATGGCCAGAGGGTCCTCTGGGAACGCCTGGGAGACGCATCCGCCACACTCACACGCACCATCATTCACGGCTCCCCAATCGAGTCCAGCGGGCCTCGTGAAGCACACGGCGCGCCTCAGCGGCGTGGCGAGCAGCCTTCTCGGAGAAAATGACGCGTGGCGATGGTTCCCCTCCCCGCTTCACTTTTCTTTTTTTTCTCCTCCTGTTTTTGGTGGCATGTCACAGAAGGGGAGCGTACTTCATGTCCCCGAGCCCTTCTCTCGGTGCGCACACAAAAACAGGGAGGGGAATAATAAACGAGTGGGTCAGGCGGCACGAAGAAATAAATGTGCGGGAGACAAACAAAACAACAGAACAAACAAAGAGCCCGACAGATATGCACGCAGCATATCCAGCGGAAACGGGTGTCACCTTCAGTGGGTAAATTAGTGGCCAATTGCGGTGTCGATCGCCCACGATAAGAAACAGCGTTGTGCTCACAATACTTTTGACTTGTTTTCTGCTTCCCTCCCCTTTTATTTCTCCCTCATCCATCATCATCATGTTTCCTGCTTGCTACTTCCTTCTCCTGCCTTCGGCTACACGGCCAGGTTTGGACGCTGCACCCTCCCCCCCCCCCGTCATGCCAAACATATGTTTTTGCGCTCCTTAAAACCCATGGCGTACTCGCTTAAATATTAATCGTGTAAATAACCAAACAGAAGTGTAAGTTTTTAAAAATTAAAGCAAAACAAAATAAGAAAGCAAAACTTGTGTTTGTTGCCGAATCATCTTCCTTTAGTCCTCACAGGGTGCAAAAGAGTCCTGTCATAGTCAACCTTTGGGACCCCTTGCTCCTCATCATGCCCGTAGACCCGAATGCGCTGTATGCGTGCCTCATCCTTCACCCAAACGTCTAGGGGGACCATGCCGTCATATGGCCCCTTGCACCCATCGCAGCATGCTTTTAGACCGTTCCACTTCATCACGGCATATGGTTGGTTCGTCATCAAAGACTTGACGCGACGGTACCAGAGAGCGTCCGGTAGCTCCAGTTGCTCAGAGAAACGAATATTCGAGCTGCCGCGATGCACAAATTTGCCGTATAAAACATTCCGCTCCTGAAATCCAAGCAAACGGAGACGCAAGCTGTAGTCGACATCCTCCACGCAATCTGGGTAGAAGTTCTCGTCAAAATATCCCACCGTACTGATCGCCAGGCGTGTCAACATAACAGATGTAAAACAACTGCTTTTGCAATACGCGCAGAAGTGCCCGTAATGCTTCGAAAACGCCTTTTCACGCTCCTTCGCAGAGGCATAACGAATGCGGTCAGGCAGCAGCGCAGACGTCGACAATCGGCCATCGTTCACCGTGGAGCGCAGCACCCTCAAGCCCCGTCGCAAAACAGGACTGGACTCGCTCGGCCCATTCGCCGCTTCCGCCGCTAACTCATCCATGCGAGCGGCATCATGCCTCGTCACTTCATGCACATCGCGTAGAAGGTTGGGAAGAAGATCGGGTGGAACCTTTACGTCGCTGTTTGTCACAAAAACAAAAGGCACCTTCTCGCGCGGCAGCGAGAGTGCAAGTCGTGACCCGATGTTCGTGGCAGCGCTGTACCCGATGTTTTCCGGGTGACGACTCACAACCAGGCGTCCGGACCACCCATAGACCCTCTCGAGTTCCTGCAGGCACAACGACAGCATCGCCTCCCGCCCGTTCTGCACCAAAACCAACAGCCGGATGGGCACACTGATTTTGCACATCATCCTCCGAAAGTCCATCAGATCGAGCATCAGCGGGGCCACCATCAACGGGATAACGTCCGTCCCGCTATTATTTCCCCCAGCCGCCGTGTCGTTGGATCCACCAGAAGCCTTTCCCCGACGCAGTGGATATAGTCCGCCCTGGTCGGATCAGCACCAAACCCTACGTGGGATCGCCACGAAGCATGAACTCCACTCAAAGAAAAACATCAACATGGACAACAAATTAATGTTGGAAGAGAGATAAAGCATCCTTTCCAAAAAAGGCTCGTGGCCTCGGTTTTTTAAATGCGTGTAACTCTGCGCATATCCCGTTGGAGGCAAGGCCAAGGGAGCATCTCCTGAAAGAAAGCAAAAGAAGTACAAAAGAAAAATGTGCTCAATGATGGTTCTGTGTCAATGTGAACAAAAAAAAAAGACTCCTTCCAGCGCAATGGTCATGCACCTCCATTTGGTGAGTGAAGTGGAGGCACGGAGCACGCAGGAGTCTCAGCATGACCAGCAACAAAATAAGCAACAAAAGTAAAAATGGCTAGGAATGAAAACAAAAAAAAAGAGACCAATGGCACAGTAACAAATGCAGTTCCCGCCGCAGCATGCAAAGCTCTCATACATCCAGTAAAAAAAAAAGGATGGCGGAACACAACAGTCCAGGGTGCCATTTGTAATACCACATGATTCCATAAAGAATAAAAGTGTTCGTTGAGGAGCCCAAAATGCCATGAATTTTGGAGGGCACCCAAATCGCGGGCCAACAAGCCTGCGGCACCCACCACATATCCCGCACCGCTCAATCCCCGTTCCTCTCATGTAAACTCCCCCCCAAAAAAAGCACAGTCACCAGACATCCTGCATGCCCGAAAACAACAAAAGTGTTTTAAACTGTCCTATCGGCACCCGCGAATAATAAAAGAAACTTCAGTTCAGCATAAAGACGTCGCAGGCACAAAAATATAAAATAACTATTCTTCAATGCAGGGCATTGTTGTAGCTCGGGGCGACAGCCATCCAGACATTCTGAAAATGCGGTTCAGGATTTCAAGTCACATTTCTTGCCCAGTGTTTCCCCAATCACCTCCCCCATCACCACCGCAAAAAACAACCGCACGAGGCAGTACCTCAATCAGCACCTTGGCGTAATGGCCGAATCTTCTTTCTTTATTGGCCTATTGGGCGCAAACAACAAAAAGCAGCACCACCATAGGGGTCTCCATCCGCTTGAGCCTTTTTCTTTTCCTGTAATAAAACCCAGCGGCAGAGTTAGACACGAAAAACAATAATAAAACAAAATGTAAAGAAGTAATCAATGAAAAAGAAATTTGGCAAGCGCTCGCAAGGGCATTTCTACAGAAAAGAATCCTTTCACAGGAAATATAGAAGCACACATAGAGAGGTAGATCGATAAAAAAATTAGAATGATCTTCTGGGCAGCTGGCCGGATCATAAGTTTATCGATAACAGAAGCCAAAGCGGATAGGAATAAGAAAGGAATAAATGGAATAAGAGTGGATTCACCACATTCCCAAAGTTTAACACCCAGTAAGTGTATGTATATATTATACCATACGTTAGCCTCAATCGTGGCCCCGCTCACTCCATTCCGATGGAATATTTATTTATTTATTTATTTATTTATTTATTTATTTATTTATTACTGGGTGGCAGACTTCGGGGTCCTTCAGCCACAAGATCCCGCCGATCCCCTTCGCAAGCTCCACCCCTTCGCCAATTCCTCAAGTGTGAAAAAACGACCGCGTGATATGCCGTCTGCGGGGTTTTCCGCTGGCCGTACGTAACCAAAGAATGCCTGCACTCCGCGAGAGTCCAAAAACTCATATATCCGTTGCAGCTCCCGCGCCGTAGCGTGTGATTTTGGGCTGCCTTTATTCGCCGCTCCTTGCAGCGAAGTGCTGTCCACCCAAACGTCAGTGGTGGATGGCAAGATGGCGAAAAAGGCCAATAAGAATAAGCGTACCGCGCGTGCCCCGGCCTGCATGATAAGAAAAGACTTCCTCTCCCATTTCCCTCCGGCAATTTTAACGTCGCCGGAGTCTGGAATGAAAACGGCTCCCCATCCATGGAGCGATGCGTCCGTGATGATGGCGGCAGATGCCTTTTCGTGGGCTTGATGATTCGCCTACGATTATATTCTCAATGATGTGTCGCAGTCTCTCGCCCAAACCAACCGCTGACGGCGGTAGGTTCGCCGGGGATGTCTCCAGCACAATTCCCCGGTTAAGTGCGGATAATCGTCGTCGCACTGCCTTGATGAAAAAGTAGTAGTCACATAAACGCGTGCCTAAAATGGCAGCCAAATATAAAAAGCGTGACACCGTTGCCTCCATTTCTGCGATGGTTGAAGAATTAAGCGCCGGCATGGCGCGCACAGAGCAGACAAACTTGTCACTCAGGGATACCGCACGCTGAGTGTGATCAAAGTGCACCCCCAGAAAGGTGTACTGCGTAGCGCCCGATTCGCGGTCCTCCCCCATGGATGCGTGACAGCCATCCGCATTACGAAGTACGTGGGCCTCCCACAATGTCACGTCGCTTTTCGACCCTGCAATGCGTATATTATCGATCCATACGTCGATACGCATCAATGGAGGTGCAGCCCAGAGGCGGTGAACCACCGTCGTCACCCCGCAATTGCCGAAGTAATAATAATCTGGAGAATTTCTGGGCCGGCTTTGTATCCCATTGGGAGCCGTGTGAGCTCCGCCAGCGTGCCGTCCTCCACGCGGCATCGAAAGAGATGCCAAGTCTCCCGCGGCAAAGAGACTTGAAAAAAGGATGCCTTTAAATCCAGGCAGAAACGGCCTCAGCCATCACAGGTGGCAAATAATGAGAAATGTGTAAAAGAGGAGCATGAGCCTCTTAAGGGTCGTCTCTGCTCTTGTCGCGTGGCCACGCGATCCATCGTCGTCGTAAAGCGGTGGTTTTCTCCTTCACAACCGAGAAGGGTATTATCCAGCCGCCTGTTATTGTGGACGAAGCGTCCTCGATAATTCCCGCTTCATTCAACAATCGCTCGTCAGCGGTTGGAATCCTCCGTGAGCCTTCGCGCGCTTTACCGGAGGAAGACGGAGGAAAAGAGGACCGCCCGACGAGTCTCCAAACTTGCATGAGTCTCTCCAAGATGGCCGGTTTCAACCGGCTTTTAACCCACTCTAGGTTCAATACGGGCACGTTGACCTGCTGTAACGGGATAGCGTGTTCATCTTGTGGAGTGGCCAGACGCGTCCTCGTCGCGCGTCTCGTTATTGTAGCAGCATGATCGTGATTAAAATCATGGAAAAAACGCTCCTCTGCTCTCAGCCAGGGTTCCTGCCCTTCCGCAGTTTCCCCCTTCACATCAATGCGACCAGCGACGACACCAGGGTCAGCACTGTGGTGTGCTTTCCCAAATACCAAACAGTATTCTGGGAAGGTCGAACGGATTGACGTGCTTCGCCAACTGCGAGATCACGTGTGGATCCAAATTGTGCGTCTCTACGATTTGAGCAGCGTGTCTCAACGCACCGCGTTTTGTGGGATGCGCCGTGGCATTCCAAGGAACCAAGGCTCGTTCGATTTGGGCAGTCGTAAGATTCGTGAGCTTTTCGTTGTGTCTAAGGCGTCCTGCCCTCGTATCCTCACGAACCGCGAGGCGCGGTGGGGATCCGCCCTCGCCGTCTTCGGCGCCACGGGCCAATCCAAAATTAAGGTCCCGTCCGCCTCCAGTGTGAAATTGTTGGGGATTAAGGCCGCAATCTCGGACCAACGACTCGCCGTTATCCACGCAAGTCGTAAGACAACACGTTCCCTCCAATCGGTCCGGCTGCGGATAAGTTGATTCATCCCTTCCTTTGTCAAGGGGCGCGCCTGCCTCGTCTCTGATCGGGCCGCAATCTTTGTAACCCCAGAATCACCATGTCCAGCGGGGTTCGACTCATTTCCAACATGGACCACAGCATCCTGGTGTGCAGCTGTCGGGTCGATGGCGCGACTTCGATTGCCATCAAAAAGGCCGCACAGCTCTCCTCGTTCATCGGCTGTTCGTGCGTGCGGCATAAGGTCGTGAATTGCCCAGCTAGAGACATTCTCTGCTCCCACATTGCCGGCGCCCAAATCTCTCGGGACGCCTCGTTCGCTCTCCTCATATAACTGGCCCAAAGCGGGGATGTCGGTGTTTCGTCGTACCACAGTTGAGCGTCGTTCACGGATAAGCCCCATCGCCCTTCCCGACGATTGTGTCGGGCAATTTGAAAGATCGGGTGGAGCATCGGCGGTGCGGTGCGCTGCCTGTGAGGATTGGTGGGAGGTGGCGGGTTGGATGGAGCTCCCGTCGTCAGCATTCATGAGTGGCGTGCGGCATCCCTTCTGCCGTTTTTTGATGGACGCCTGTGTTGTAATTAATTCCCTCTGGGGCGCACATTGCATGTAGATGCCTCGTGTCCATAGGTATGACATAGTTGGCATCGCAAAGTGCGTTGGGTTTCTCGCCGATCCACGAGAGGCTGGGCTGCCCTCGCATAGGTGTCCGTCTGGTGAACAGCGGTGTAAGGACGGGCGCGCAGTTTGGAAAGCCGGATGCCGGGATCGGATGCAATCGTGAGCTGCATCCGGAATGTATTCCGTAGGGAACTCCCCAAATTCATGATTCAAGCGGTGGGATCCTGCAGACCTTCCAGCGCGCCGGTCCACTCGACCAAATTGTCAAAGGCAAGTTTAACCTGCTCGTCCTCCTGTTGCCAGCATTGGTATGCGCACCGGAGGTCGATAATGACTCCGGAGGCGCCCTCATTCCATATGCGCGTGGGTCCCAAGTGGTGACGTCGAGTGCGCAGAAACTGCGGTCCTCTTCCATGGGTAATTGGGCGTCCAGGGGAGAAGTGCGGGAAGGCGACGGCGTGGAAGGGTGGAAATGTGGTCTCCCAACATTGCCGTGAGGGCGTCTGTAAGCCGCCGAACTGCGTCGGGCAGCGCTGCTAGGCTCGCCTCCAGCCATCAAGATATCCGTCTGATGCGGTATTGTAGATACGCCATCGTTGGAAGCGTGTTGAGTAGCGGAGGCCTCGTCCCGCACCGCCGTCTCCGCATCCCGCGCGGGTTGTTGTGCGTTAAGGCGTGCCTCCCGTTCCTGGAGTTGAGCATTGAGGACTCCCAAGTTGAATTCGCGCTCCCGTAATTGGGCGCGAGCGGCCTCCAACTGCTTTTGTAGTTCTAGAACCTGGTTGCCGGCCCCGGCGATAGTGGATTCCCTTACCGATAGGTTAATTTGCGCCTCCTCAACCTGCGAGTTAAGCTGAGCATTTCGATTCTGCACGTCCGCGACGGCGTTTGCGTAATCAAAATTCAGGCGCTCCCTTTCAGCAGTGATGAGCCCTTGTTGGTGCCCCAACTCCCGGGCTACCCCCATAGCGGGCAGGAGCACTTGTTTCTCAAAATTAGGGATCTGAGGCGCCCGTAGATTCGCAATATGTCCAATAAGAGTGGAATCCTGCCATGCTTTAGAGATAGGTCCATGGAGCAAGCATAAGCCTGTGGACGATGGGGCCACAGTTAACGTCTCATCCGACATCTGGTTACCATTAATGAACGTCATCTGCACCTGCGTATCGCCACATTGGCACACCATGTCCCAGAGACGGGCGCCAATATCGCACCACTCGGAGGGTGTGCAGGGAACCAAAGTCATTTCCTTAAACTTACCTGGCTGTGTGTCTGTAAAAAATAAAATTAAAAATATTATCCGGCCTCTATCGGCTCCCTGCCCCTACAAAGTCGCGTTCTTCCCAAAAGATTCATACGGTAGAAAGTATCATAAAGAAAGCCTTCATTTATCAGGATAAACACATACATCAATTATGTTAGCCAGCTCTCCCGCGATCATTCTTTTCACAGGCTCCTAATAAAAAATAAAAAAAAATAATTTCGTCTGGCAGCTGTTGGCTCCTTGACTCCCTCAGTCGCGGTCTCCCAAAAGACAGTGCGGTAGAAGAGGAAAAAGTTGTGAGGACATATCTTCGTTTGCGCGAGATATGAATTTATTTGGGCAGCCAGCCGTCCTCTCAGGCATTCGTTTCACAAAATCCCATAAAAATTAAAAAAAAATTCTGCGGCCCCTGTAGTGCGCAACAGCCTCCAGTGACGATGCGCCTCTGGTGGAAAAAATAAAATAAAATGAAAAAAGGGTGTGGCGAGTGTGGCAATGCCGATCACAATGATTCTCTGAAAAGCAAGGCATTCACTGTCTAGACCCCGTAGGCACACACATATAAAAATCGTTAAAATACTCCCAATATATTTCACTACAAGCAAAATGCACTTTGTTCCCCAATTATTTCCCCAACTTTCTTCCCTATCCCTTTCCCCCAAGATTATTGTGTTCTCATTTCTGTGATTTTACTTAAAAAATCACGTGTTAACACAAACTGGTATTGGTGTACCTTTCCGTCCCAGAACGCCACAATTTTTTTTTCAGCGTCGGTTTCATTGTTGGGATTGACGACATCACATCCCTGCCATTTTTTCATCGGTGTGCTGTTTTCGTGCTGCACATAAATCATCTCCCACGACACGTCTCGGGATAATTTCTTCCAGCCCTTAAAATATGCCGCCAGGCGTTCATTGAACAGATTCACAGTGCTGGTTATCTTGTGGTGCGCACTCGCCGTAGTCATCTGCAGCCCAACCAGCGTCCTCCGCGGTGACTCCATGAAGAAAAAGCCGTCCACCAGCGGAAAGTTTTCAACCTTCGGTAGGTACAGCACCCCGCACTCCATCGGAATCCTCGTGACACCGCCTTCCAGTTCCCTTATTCCAACGGTGCGAGTGGGGCACCCTTGATGGTTTACCTTCAGCACTGAATCCCGTGCTTCATTACGTTCTGGTGGCGGCAGCTCCTTGAGTTCCTCTACTAATGCACAGACAAGCTCCCCATACATGAATACGCGCAAACCTAATTGTTCCAGAGCTCGGGAAGCAAGAGCACCACGCGATCCCAATATTAGCAACAAAAGATCCTTCGCACCCATTTCCTTTTCCAAACGGTCTGCAATTCGAAACCCGATATCAGCACTTATTGATGCGTTGAGAAATAACTCAGCTCCTTTTTCTGTTCTTGCCCGGACGACCTTCACAAGTTTGTGAAACGGATCCTCGAAATACCACAGATTACTTCCTCCCAGGGTAAAGTACTTTCCAACATCAGTGAGTTTGATCGCCAGCAAGGCACCATCAACGGCACCCAAGCGATCAATATAACTTTTCTCATCAAAGATGTGACGTGGAATCGGCCCCACTTTTTCCATGTGTTTTTCAACCATCTTCCAGTATTCCGCTTGCTCATTTGGTTTCAGACCGCGTTTCATCCACGCACACATCGCCTTCACATCCATCTCGTCGGGGCAATTCATGATGATTCGCCTGGCTCTTACTTGCGTCTTCCACTCATCATAGTTGTCCAGGTTTGGCGATGACAACACAATCATGCCCCATCCAGTAGAGGGAGCAAAATCTGTGTCGGGCGGTGTTCCTTTCCTTGCCACATCGTAAATAATATACCCTTTCATCCCACGCTGCCAAAAACCACGCAAAACACTCTTCGATATTTTGTTACCCTTGTATTTTGTCACGGTTTTGGCAGTCTTGTCAAACACGTACATCGTTTCTCCAAAACAGTGGACTACCACCTGGAGTTTCTCGACATCGCAGTGCAGCAGCTGGTAGAGGAGGTACGAGCCGGCATTCATCGACTTCCCGATCCCGGCCGTCCCAACCAACACATGCGGCAAAGGTGAAGGATTGAGAGTCAAATCAAAATTGCTGAACCACTCGGTTAGATCGTCCTTGACGATCTGCCACGCTCGCTCCACCTCAGAGTTAACACACAAGTCATTACCACACCCATTCAGCACACTCAGCGTGTACGGCCATCCCTTGTCCGAGGTAAGCACCATCAGCCTGGGAGGTGCTTCACCGGATTGCTGCACAGCGTCATCCTTTTCGAGGGTGTAGCCAACTTTCTTGTACGTCCATGACTGTTTCGGTTTCCCCTTCTCCACCTTCATTCCCATTCCCGTCCCCGCTTTCTTTCGCTCATCGCCGTCGGGAACTTCCTTGACATGATGCCAACTCGCATTGTACACAGACTCGTACAATCCCTCCAGTATGAACATCCTTCAGCCGTCTTCGTTGAATTCCGCGCCTGAGAGAAGACTATTTATTATTCTCTCCTGCGTGAGAATCGATTATATACCTGTTTTCGTAGTTGGATTGAGTTAAAGCCGAACACTAACCACTAATCAAAAAAGGAATAGGAGTAATAGCCAAAGGTCACAGGCATGACTGACAGCCACAACAAGAGAGTCATCCACACAGTATTCGATAAAAACCACATGCACAGGACAACCGAAAAGACGGCGCGTGGGTGCCAACCACCCACCACAGTGTTGGTGAGAGCAAACAATAACAACGTGGTGTGCACGGAGGGTTCGCCCACGCATCCCGCTCGCTACGGTCCCGCACCAGTGTGGCACCGCCGTCACCGCACACACTCTGCAAGAGGACGGGGACACATAGCCCCTGACACACAAATCATACACACCGCAACAGCGATGCATCATGGTAAGTTCCCACACAACAGAAAAGAGTGCAACTTGCATGCTTTATGGAAAATATCTGCAATGCGCGTGTCAAAAAAGAGTGCCGTCACGCTGCCTTTCATGTTGCATTCGCCATTCACGTATCACTGGGAAGCACGCAGCCATCACTCCTCCGTTCAGCTCCCCGTGCTGCTCGTGTCGCTTCACTGGAGGAAGTTGTCACCGCACATCCCCATCACCGTGCATTGCAGAATACAAACCTGCCACACGGCATGGGTGCGGTGCCACCCCGCCAATAAATCCCAGGAACCTCCCCACTGCCTCGTGTGGCACGGGCGGCAGTGTCATTATGCCTGCGAAAGGCTTTTTTTCCAAACAAGAACGCGGCCCCACCACACGCCCGTAAGAACGTTTGGTCCGTCGCACGCAAAGGGTGGAGCGGGAGAACAGCAGGAAAGACAACACCGGCAGCCATGAGCAGCCCGCACACGCAAACACACCGCTGCCCCGCATATCACCAAAAATAAAAATACCAAAGAAACATGTCACATCCCAACTACAAATCGCAGGTGCGGTTGCAGCACGCACTCCCACCTCCTGGGCGTGTGCGGCCCCTCGCTGCTCGGCGCTCCAAGTGGGATCACCAAAAGCACCAATTCGGGAACATTCGACCACCGCCACAGCAGTCACGCTCCCCATTTCTCACAAAGGCGAAGACTTGCGGCGGCGCAGCGGACGGCGGCACGCACAGTCGCAGAGTAATGGAGTGCCACGGAAATCACGCAACGGCGATGCGCCCCTCCTTTTGGGAAAGCCCAAAAAAAAACATTTGTCGCGCAGTTCCCGTGAACAACACACATTGAACCGTATTCAGCTCCACTACTGTGGCCATCCGCACAAACAGCATGAGTGCGGCAACGCAGGCCAGGAAGCACGGAATAACACCACGCATCCCTCCAATAAGGGTCAGGCGGCGTCCGTGCTGCTTTCAACAATAATTCCACCCCACATCGCCCTTCTGCATATCCGCAGCAAAAAGGCCCACACGGTGCACACTACATTAAAAGTTCCTAAAGCGCAAGCCGGATCATCAGAGCGCTGCCGTCTTCTCAACGTTGGGTAGAAGCTCCCTGATCCTTGTCGCCGCCAGCCTGCGGCATCATGGAGTGGCATTACATTCTCGGCATATCTCTCCATTTACTTCACTTTCTCGACACCGCAAATGAACTGATGTCCCACAAGCAATTCCGACCGTTCCGAAGAACGTGACGTGTCAGACGCGGTAAAACCGTGCGCGTGTGTTATTACGGGCGAGCGACACAATGCCCTCGCACATTCATGTACTCCGATCCTGCGCGACACACCATTTGGCGGCGCTGAAAACGTTGGACACCAAACACGCACAAATCGCACAATGAATGCCTCTGGAAAACAAACCCCCCTTAACGTCACCGCAGGCACCGTGACAACAAAGTAACAAAAGAAAACCAACCTCTGCGCGTCCTCCCGCAAGAAGGTGAAGACACACACGCTTGTTCCCTTTAGTTCCACTCCAACTGCTCGGAATTGATGGGTCTATAGTAGGAGGAAACACGCCACTCTTCCCTCGCTCCCTGCCACGAGGCATGGACGCTGCAAGAGGCTGCCAAGATGAGCCTCACGTGTGTGGAGGACCCCAATGCTCGGGGCAGGTCGACAGCCACCCACACTCACCCCCACTCACAAAAGGGCAAAGGCATGGAGAAGAGAAGCCCGCCGCACGGTGCATTCAAGAAGGCACACGCAGAAGCACCGCCATCCACATCGTACCGCAAAACAGCAATGCGAACAGCACACCCACAGCCGCAACAAGAGGAACGAGGCGCATCCAAGTCCACCACAGTCCTTTACTTACCCCTGCCCCGAAGGAATAGCGTTACGCCTCACAGCAGGTCGTGGCGGTGGCACCCCACACTCACAGTGAGGCACGGCGCACACCATCCGCTCCCCTCAGAACGCACTCATCAGGGCGCCCAGACGCCCTCGCACCATCGCAATGGGGGAACACAAACGATCGTCGTCGCTGACCATCGATGCCTCTAGCAGGAAAGAAAAAGTGATGAGAGAGTGTCAACTGCACAGCTAGCAGTGGGACACCCAATGGGACAAAAAGACACATAGTGGCATTCAGCACAGCAAATAATAAAACAAGCCGCAGCGAATTGCCGAATACAGAAAAACAAAAAAAAGGGCGTAGGTTCAGAAATAAATAATAAATAATAAAAACTAAATCACCTCAGTGGACCTTCATTTCGTGCATTCCTCAGTGCAGCAGGAATTGTGCATCTCCATATGTTTCTTACAGAGGAGAAAAAAAAGATCGCAGTGTTCCACGTGTCCACACGAAATCCCTCACATTTCATGAGGCACTCGGCCTCTTCCTCCACCCCTCGTTTTGTACAGTCCGCGGGACTGCACAGCAATGAGGCCGGCACCGCGTGCGGTGCAACAAAAGCAAATAAAACAGGGGGGAAACACGTCATTCATGAAAGTGTGCAGCTAGCGACAAACAAAAAATAAATTAAAAAATAGTAAAAAGGCAGGGGTCTGATCCCTCCTACAAAGTACCAGCAGCACATTATATCCAGAGGTGAAAACAAAAGGGATAAATAAAAAACCTCAACGGAGTGCATTGAGTCTTCCTGAGGAGCTGCACACCCTTTTCCACGGGGAGTCGCGGCTCCACTCCCGCCGTCTCACACAGCTCAGAGCTGCAATGCCCACAGCCCCAGAAAAAGAAGCAACAGGATCCGAGACACACACACACACGCACCGTGCCGTAGCCACTAAAGCCCTTCTCCAAAAAAGTGTTGTTCGTGAGCTGAGAGGCGTTTCCATCTTTGGAGCCACTGTCGGTTCCCGCTGGATCATCCGGCCCTTCAAGCATTTTCCCAGAAAGAGACTCTGGAAGAGGAAGGTTGCTGGCACCAACTTTTGCGGCTTCTTCCCGGGTCAATATGCGGTTGTACAAAAAGACACTCGTCACTGTCACATACTTGTTTTGGCTCCCTGTGTCGCTTGCACTGCTTCCATTCCCTCCAATGTAAAAGTGTGAATTCGCGCGTGGCCCCTTTCCTGAGGATGACGTCGTTTCAGCATCCCACACACACTCACCATTGATCTATACGAAGGCCTTGTTGGTGGTCCTGCAGCGTGAGCATAACTCGTTATTGTTTGTTCAACTCCCAAAGGCCGGTGTGTTTGTTTGCGTTGAACATCACACCCCAACTCCCTTCATGGCTGTGCGACAGTCAAAAGTGCACCGTGCGGCCTGCTTCCTTCGCGCCAATCAAAGGGATACTCTTGACGCCCGCGTGTGTCTCGCAAATAGCCACCGTCGCCACAAGAGCAAAGTTTTAATTCACAACGCTACAGTGATTATTATCCTCCCAACGGTTCACAGGGAATGTTGCCCTGCGAATTGAAGCCTATTTGTGGCATTCTTGCCATTCGTCACCGTTGCAATCACGCAACGGCACTCGTCGATCCACGTGTTGGCAGTGCCTGCGTTGGAAAGGTATTCAACCAGACCCACCGTACTTACGGGCAACGCGGAGAAGGAAGCGTCCACGTCCGCCCAATTACGGGGAATGGAAGTGATCATCTGCAGCTCCTCCGTCAGGGGAGGCAGGAAACAGGCTGCTTTTCTCTTCATTGTGCCTCGCTCCCACAAGGTACAACGCACCATCCGAGCACAGCATGGCGTTGGCAATCAGCTTATTCAGAGCAGCGTCCATGAAAGCCGGTCCAACACAAAACACGCGGTTGCTGTCAGTCACCCAAACGTAGAGCGCATGGGCCTCACTCTCCCACCACGGGGAGCTCACTTTCCGAGCCTACAGCATGACGCTCTTTCCTCCAACGGTCGCGGTGACAATGGCTCCCACACGCAAGCTCTTTTCCCAAAGAACTGATTGTGAATTCGCCCAAACGCCTGCAATTGCCCCGGGTACTTCCACCCACATTGTCCCCTTGTCACGTGACTCGTGCACTCTGCAGTACCGGCTCCCATAGCAATGAGTAGTCACGAGAAGTTGTCCCTGCTCCCACTCGGCAATGAGAAGGTCAATGCAGTTCGCAGGAAAGATGCCCCTTGAAAGCACTCAGCTGCTGCCGCCGTCCGTCGAACAGATGATCATGGAGAAATCGTCTTTTTCGTCATTATACGCAATCACGGGGACACAAGCGTGCCATTCAAAGCACCTGAGCCACAAAAAACATTCAATCCATTCGCACCGCGTTCGTGAGTCTCGGGAATGATCTGTGATCACAGCAATTTGGGCTCACACCAGTGGATCAGCTCGCTCCGTCTGCCATCATTGGGCTGCGTGAATTCACCCACAACCAGTTGAACATCACGGTCTCTCAACGCCCAATTGAACCCACCATTCGTACCAAACTTTTGCTAGCTTCCCGCACGAAGAAACACCCTATCGCCGCCCTCAATTGCCGTGGGACTGGACGCGGAGCCTACACCGCCCTTTATATTCGCTGTGCTCAACACGATGTGTGCATTCCGGCCATTATTAAACTCACCAAAAAAAGACGAATTCCACGCAAAAAAGATGGAACCCGCCAAAATATCCGCATGAGAAAGCACACTCGGTGCCCCATCGCTATCATTAAGCGTCGTGTAATCCCCCTCAAAGAAAACCGTCACTCTACCAACACCCACAAGAGCGAGCGATCCAAACGAATCCCTCCTTCCACATGCACCAGTCCCTCCCTTCGGTTCCAAATGCGTTCATCTCGGAACGAAAATAAAAGCCACCCACGGCAGCCGCGCAATCACTTAATTCTCCCCCGTCGATGCGGCCGCAGCTCCACTGTTGCAGCACATCAACAAGACAAATAGGAGCAGCACCGCGGAAGCAAACACACGCCGGGACATGTTGGGCCTCTGCCGCTCACTCTCTCTTCCTTCCCTCCTCCTTCCGCTGGATCCGGTCACGCGGCGACGGTTGTGTGTGCGGGGTGCCTTCACAGCAGCAACACGTGAGTGCATACAAATATGTGTGTGTGTGCTGTTGGTCCTTTCAGAGCCTTCGAGTTTCACAGTGGCGATTAGCGTTTAGTAGTAACTTCATTCGTGGAGGGAAGCAACAGGCAATAGCGGCAGAAAGGCAGCACAACAACGGTACACACCGCCACCACTCACAGCGAACCACAATATCACCATCCCCGCAGCCATTGTTATCCAGCACCTCTCAACAGTACACAAAATTTAAGAAAAACAAGTGAGCAGCCTCCCAATGGGGGACCGCAGGCCACGGTCCTGCAAACAGGGAAAGTCAGACAGACAGGCGGAGAGAAAGAGGGAGATGGATGCCGTCAAGAGGCACTCACAATCAACATGGCCTGTGAGCATGCGGCCACTCCACGCAGGAACACAGCAGGAGAGGATGACAAGGGAAATAAGCAAGAAGCAGCACAACACACACGGAAGAAACAAATTGCGGGCGGGAAAAGCATCGCCAAGGCCCTCAACCTGGCCGGCAACTCCACACCAGACCTCACACACACACACACCATCGCAGCGCCGTCAGTCCGCGGGTGAGAGGATTCGGCCCTCCACACAACAAACGCACACACCGCCGGCAGTCACCCACCAATGGACAAGAAAAAAAAGAGACACACCGCCTCCAGTTCAATCCCACGGCCAACGGAATACGGCCACAGCCCCGTAGCCAACACACAACGCACACGGAGCTAGCAATCACCCAAAGAGCCACACGCGGAAGCGGATCCTCATCCAGCCATGACGCGGCGACAACATTTCCAGTCATTCCACCCACAATGGAATTTGATGCCCAACTCAAGGCGGTCATAGGCGGTGCATCACGCCAAAAGCAAAAGTGACTCGCGGTGCGCGCTCCCTCTCTCCTCCTTCCCTTCATGCCCACTAAAGGAAGCAGCATCCACCCGCAACCGCCAGCACACGCTACAAAAAAGCATTAAAATCCACTGCAATGTGCATCTTGTGCGTACATGTGGTTGTGTGTGCCTGCAGACAAACGAGGCAAAGAAGTAAAAACAGGAGCAGAGCATGTGAAGAGACGCACAAACAAAAATGTACAGCAGAAGTGCATGGCAGAAATAAAGAGAAAAAGACTGCTCAAGCTCATGATATTGCACTGCAGCCAACGCAGCGGCAATTCATTAAAAATTTAATAAAATAATTAGAAAAAAACAATTCATCTTCACCTTTCACACCTCACACCTTGAAAAAAAATGGAAAAAAAAAAGAAATAGAAAAAATGAAAAAATTGAAAAAAGTCGTCCTCTATTACGGTTACACACAAATGATAAAAAGAAAAAAAAAAGTGAAAAGCCACACAAAACAGCACCCAACTACCATGTTGCTCCAGAAATTGTGTAAATATTTTGCCGCAAAAGAAAATTAAATAATTACGTGTGCTTCAACCGTCTGACCCTCCATGTGTCCGCACATCGTTTATATTTCATGGGTCATCTGCGTGTTGCCGCTCCCCTCAGCCCTCTCATCGGCGCGTGAATGCGGCCCGCAGAGCACAGTCACTCGTGTGTGTGGGGACTGAGAGAAGCACGCAGACATGACGGGAGTCGCGTCTCTCCATCGGGAGAGTGAGCGCAGAAAAAAAAAAAATCATTAGAGGGGAGAGAAATGCTCACGAGGCCGACACCGAAGGGACTGCCGGCGCGAGAAATAAACACGCAAAGCAAAAATAAAAAAAACACGGCGGCAGGGTGTGGCTGTGTGTGTGTGGCGCCGCGGGTGTCTGCCAGCCCTGGCCGCAAAAAAAACAAAACAAGAGGGAAGAAATGTGCGCTGCCCCACAGGCCCTCGTCGCACGCCCACACGTCACGGCTCCCTCAGCGCGCCGTTCTTCGCCGCCCCTCCCCATGCGTGCAGCAGGCAAGGCGCACAGGGCCGTCGTCGTGAGCGTGTCGGTGGGTGTGCGAGTGGAGCAGTTGGACGGGAAACACACGGCACCCCTCGCAGGAAGAGTGCAGCAGAAACAATTAAAAGAGGGAAGAGTAGAAAAGAAAAAAACGCTCATATTGGCTGCCCCAAGGCAACAAGCAAGATAAGAAAACAATTCAAAAAATGAAAAGAAATTGTTCTCTGCGTAGCAAAATTTATTCCTAGCGGTGTGTTTGTGTGTTGGTGAAGGGGAGGGCGCAAGTGTCCCACGCGGCACCCAATCACTCCTCAAAGAGCCACAATGCCCCACAGCCCCGGCAGAAGAAGCAGCAACAACACCCGAAATACACACACATGCACGGTGCTGTCACGGCTCAGACCCATGGACAGCAACTCCGCAATTTCCCCGGTGAAGGTGTCGTTGTCCGAGTGTCGTGCCGCGCCTTTTGTTGAGGGGATCCCTTCGCCTCCAGGCGTGGTGTTTGTATTCTCCGGTTTGGTGTCGACCGTCTGTGGCACCTCCTTGCCGTCTTCAAAAGAAAATTGGGCTCCGTCAGTCCGAGAGACGTCGTCGGTGTTCTCCGCGGATGTCGGTTCGGCGTCAATCCCTGAAGGAGTGAGGCTGCTGTCTGAGCCCATTGTTCTCTCGGAATTTCTGTCCCCCGCCTCGAGGCCGAGGCTTCGCTCCGCGCCAGTGGTTCCGGTTCCAGTGGACCGCAGGCCTTCATTTTCAGTGGAAAGCTCAGTGCTTTGTTGCAATTGGCGCTCACTGTCAACTGTTTCGGTGGCCGTATCCATATCCGATGATGCACCCACTGAAGACGTTGATCCGCCACTCCTGCCATCCGCTTCTCCCTCCTCCTCTGGCATTTCTTCAGCATAACTTCCAGAGGACATTTCAACATCGGTAACCTCCGTTAATTCCGCTGGCTGTGGGTCTTGTGGCTGCAGGTCTGAGCCCCGTTGCATCGATTTATTCTCTTCATTCGGCGTGGCTTGCTGGGCCGTTTCGCCCTGGCGAAACTGGGCATTGTCATATGGACGGTCATTCCCTGCGCTCTCCGCTGCGATGGCAGGCTCAGAAACAGATGATCCCGCGTCAACCGTGGAAGGGGGCGCTGCAGGCACCGGATCATCGACGCCGCTTCTTCCTCTTGTTTGTCAGGATCATCCTCATTCAATTCCTCATGGCTGGTGACGATTTCTTCACTCTTTGACTCGGAAACAACCGAAACTTCCGTGCTGGTCACCTGTCCTGTGGGATGTTCCTCGACACCCAGTGATGGAATAGTGACTTTGCTGGCATTGAGTTTATACAGCTCATTATTATAA